>NC_088712.1:55746313-56015309 GCF_963576615.1 Watersipora subatra | reverse complement strand
AGTGTTAAAATAACATTTAAGGCAGTTTGAAAATGGTAGAATAATTTTTTGTAGAGTCAAGTAACGCAATATGAATATAAAACAAACCAGAAGTAAGGCACTGAAAAATTTAAGATTGGCTAATAACTTAATTTTTAGCTTACAAAGTGTAATGATAGCGTAAACTTTCTATAACAAAAACAATGAGGTTGTCAACAACAACAAAAAGTTTTGACTTTAAACTACATTGTAAAAGACATTATAACAGCGTTACAAAAAAAAAATTAAAAATGTAAGTTATGTTTGTAGAAACAGAAGATTTTGGTTGATTGACTTTGCAAGACAATTTTTTTATAGTTGATTTCACCAACTACCAACAAATATAGCATTTATTTTTGATATTTTCTTAATCCTTAGAAGTTTATGGTGTAAAGAAACTTAAATAAAAGAATTTGTGGCAAAGTTTTGAACGTCTTGATAAATATTTAAATATTTTTTGCATCGTAGCAATGAAAGGCACACCATCTTGTCGCTATCCATTTCTTTGACCACTTTTAATTCAATACTATAATTCCTGACAGTTTAAACTGCTTCATAGGCAATCTACTGCAAATATATCATGATTTGGGATGTTTTTTAAATATATTAGACGCATTCATCAGTCGTTAAGTTTCAAAGATTCTGAGCCACTGCAGATTCTCAGGCCATGTAACCGTTTGTGAAAGAGCATGAAAATTTCTCCGAAAGAGTAATGTGTATACTTACTGCCTTAAAGCTTCAATTTTCACAAGAAATAGAGCAGTTCAGTTTCCCTTTTTTACAACTACAATATGATGTGTTTGTAAGAAATGAAGTTAAATTGTCTGTAGATTCTACAGAGTATCCTTCATTCTACAGAGATGAGTTGATAACTCTAACATGTACTGTTAGCGGAGATACAGATGTTGTTGCTGTCTACCTGGTTAATGGGCTCACTATGGGAAGCAAAATAGCTGTTTGTTTTTATGATACCTTTGGTAGGCGATGGTTAACCATTAGTTTTTTTAGAACACCAGGATTTGTCAGAATAGATGCAGCTTATTGTGACGCTACTGCAGCTGTTGCTCCTCCATTCATCCTGTCAGTACCAAGAACTGTATCAAATGACTTGCTTGGTGTTAACTTTAAATTTTTTGATGACTTCACAACTCTTGTGAGCTCTACATCATTTTCTATCTCAACTAGTAATACTAAGTTGATAGTACTAGGTTTAAATAGAGAGATCAACAACAAGCCGATAGGAAGTCATGATATAATTGGTTATAAGATCTGATTAAGTTACAGTAGATGTAAAATATTATACACTGCAAGCTGTAGGAAAATTTGTTACAAAGTTAGGGCTTTTGATTGCTGCTTATTTACATAGTGTTTCTCTTAAATAAACGCTACAAGCATTGAAAAAACTGCTATAAAACATGTTTGTGAAAATTCATCCAAGTAGTTTTTTCTTGGCCAATCATTTTTTATAGCATATCAACATGTCTCAACTGACACATTTACCCAAAAATTTAATTTTGTTAGCGTTATTGTTGTACACAGTGTGTTGAAGTAATCTCTGGTAATTGCATAGAAATGTATTTTTTTGGTTGACATGCTAGCTGAACAACCCGAATGTAACAAGTCAAATTATATAGAAGTATGAGAAGTAGAAAAACAGAACAGACGATGTGACGAGAGGGACTACTAGAAGCTGCACTTGACCTAATTGCAACACTAATTACAGAATATGAATAAATGTCCATGACACCATACAGATTTTCTACTGACTCACTAATCAAAGATTGATCTACGTGTAAATGTGGTTGCAAGCTATTATTTTTAGTATTACCATATTACCAACTATTATTTTGAGTATTACCATATTGCTAACTATTATTTTGGATGTTACTGTATTAGTAGTTGCTATTTTGAATGTACCTTTGTCGCTAGCCATTATTTTGAGTGTTATTGACTAACTAGCCATTATTTTGAGAGTCAACCAATCACCAGACATAATTTGAAGTGTTATTGTATCAGTAGCCATTATTTTGAATGTTAATTTATTACTAGCTAGTATTGTGAATTACCTACTACATCACTAGGCATTATTTTGAGTGTTACTGTATAACTAACCATCACTTTGAGTTTTACACTATCATTAGCTATTACTTAGAGTGTTACTGTATCACAAACCATTAATTTGAAGGTTATTGTGTCATTATCCATTATTTTAAGCATTAATCTATTGCTAGCCATTATTCGAGGTGTTACTGTACTCTCCAGAAAAGGAACTAAGCTTGCTGCTTTAACAAAAAGAAATCATTGAGCAGCTGTGATAAATGGATGTATTGTGTGGGTCATCTGAGCTATCAACGGATTGGCTTTCTTTTCCTTAAAAATAAAATAGAAGCATCATTATTGGATGTATATCATAGACTGCAGTGAATACTAGCACAGTTACTGAAATTGAAGCACACATGTAACTATTAGAAAAGGATTCTTTAATAATTTTCAACTACTATCAGACACGTGGAAAATTAATGAATAGGCCTATAATTATGAACTTAAGTTCAACCATAGTAATCAAAGCTTAAAAATATTCCTGAATGTAAAATATTGACTGTTTTAGTGAGACATGATAATCTTGTAATGAACAGTCCTGATAAGATAGTTGAAGGAAAATAGTTCACTTTCAATTGTACATCAACTTGAGGGGGGCCCTGATTCTGTATATGTCTATGGATAGTAATATAGTGTACTTAGTAGAGCTGTTAATATACAAGAAGACCATTACAATTGCATATTCACACACAGTGAGATTGTTCTGTTTTGAATGCCGGTCCACAAAGCAGCAATAGGTTGAGTATGACTAAAGGAACTGGGGGCCCTCAGTAGTGTGATATTATATTGTACCTGTTTCCATTTTGTACATGTAAACACTCTGCTGTCATAAGTGATATTTCAATGTCACTATTTTTCCATGGTGTGCAGTACTGCGAAGCAGCTCCTTCCAAAGTCGAGGGGATTGTACGTTTCCATGCTGCGCAGTGGTTTTCAGCAAATTAGCCAAAGAAGAGAAATTGTGTAAATCGAATCGTCTGATGGAGAAATAAAATCGATAACGGATACCGAATGTCGTAAACGGTCTCTTTATGATTCTGTCGACATTATACTTTTATTTACAATACACATTTACAAGGTTTTACAAACCTTAACTCACTTTTTACAAAGTAATATATTTTTAATAAGTATTTTTAAATAATATATTATTTAAACATTAATTTAGGACTTGCCACCTATTTTTCAAAAAGTATTGGCATCGATATCAAAGTTCAGGCAAGCAATCACCTCATCATCCTCGTGAATGCAGACCATAATTAACTTTAGGTGAAAGAAGATCGGAAGAATAGAAAAAAAACAAGATTAGCAGGACAACCTTTGTACTAGTTTATGGCCCTCGAAGAATCCGTATCTACGGCGTGAGAGCTATGCGCAGTCACTGCGCAGTCGCTGTTTCCTTGCTGCGAATTTGCACTGGCTTCGCACTGATCAGTGCGCAGTGATTTCAGTGCGAAGACGCCGTTTCCTTGATTCGGGGATAGCGCAACTCCAAAGCACTGCGCATCATGGAAACATAGTGTGTACTATTTGACACTCTGATGAAATATTTCACACTCTGCTGTCATAAATGACAATATGCTGTCATACATGACTTTGGGCTGTCACACATGACACTTTGCCGTTATATGGAATGTGCTGCTGCCATTTAAAAAACTCTGCTGCCTGATGTGATACTTTGCTGCTCTATGTGACACTCATTTAGCTAACATATGTTCAGTAAAACATATGTTAGAGACCGAGCAAAACAGCAGAATGCTGCCTAACTTCAGCATATAGTCTCTATCAGTTTTCTACTGATGACATGATCATTCAATAAAGGATTTTCTAAAATATACATATTGGCAATCATTATGTAATAAAACACATATATGTGACAACAAATAATTAAAGTAAACTAAAATCATCAAATTATCAAAACTGAATTTTTAAAGCTAAAATAAATGCGTAAAGTTTAGCAATATAAGTTTTATAAAGATATTTTTATGAGAGTTAGGTATAATTTGCAGCAGTTATACTTTGTACTTGATTGGTAAACATTTATGTGAGTAACTTGAAAACATACACTAAAAAAGTTTACTCCACTTAAAAACAGCTGAGCATTTCTTACTAAACCTTGCCGCTGGAGTTTTTCAGCTGTTTTAATGCATCGGTTAATAAGGTAGTGACAGGATGGCAGCTTTCATCATCGGTTAATGACGTTATGGCAGCTTTCATCATCGGTTAATGACATTATGACAGCTTTAAAAATGACACACTCTTTAACTTTTTTTCGACAGATGCGTTAAAAAGAAATATAGTGGTTGAGAGCATCAATTTATACACACCTACTGAAGAGGATAGAAGAGGGTTGATTCTAAGGTGTAAGGAGAAAAAGGTTGATTCTATGGTGTAACGATATAACTTATTCAGTTCTGGTATTTATCTATCCTGATATTATTATCAAGTCTAAAACTAAAACCTCACTGTAAGTTGAATTGTTTAATATCGAGTCTATCACAACTTTTACTAAATCATGTTGAAGAGATGTCAAGTTAACTTGCTAATATAGAATTAAGTGCATGTGTTTGATGTCTTAGTTTTAGGTTTAAGTATCTAATCTTGCTATACTAAGTTAAGGGCTCTATAATTGTAGATATTGACTATGAAATATTACCCAATGTTTTGTACCAAGACCCTAAGTCACCACTGACACTGTCATGCAGTGCGATAGGAAATCCAACTCCTCCTTACACTTGGTTATGTAGTAAAGGATGTACAGACACTGCAACTTACCAACTGGTCATCTCTACAAACTCGCGGAAGAATGGTCAGCTAAAGAGAATCAGATGCACTGCTTCTGTTGAATGTGTGTGGCCTATATTGTTAGGTATTAAGTAAATGTCAGATATTAGCGTTGAAATTATTTTCATGCTACAAAATTATCAACTTGAAGCTGGTTATATTAAACAATGTTAGTGCCAGTTTTAATATTAATAAATGTTTATGCAATCTTTCTTATCATAAACATCTGCACTTAATTTATACTCTGAGAACATCGGCACATTTAACACAGTCATTTGGCTGACTGGTTGCCAGTAAAAACTTTAATTTTATTGCTTTTTTAAAGCTATACATGGTTAAGTTCAGCTAAAAATTTGTATTCCAATTCAGACAAAATTTTCCAGTATAATTATGTAGTTTCAGAATATGTAGAGCTTAAGTTGGTAAAACTAATTGGATATAAGCTCTACCTCTAGAGTTGTTTGTTACTAACATTCATGTACCCACTAAGGCAATTAGTCTCTTCTTAATCTTCCATAGCTAAAACAAATATAGACATTTGGTACAATGAAATAATTTAATCAAGTTTTCTTTTGTAGTCCTTGAGCCAATTACCATTATATATAAAACCATAAGGGCAAAAGCAGCTAGACCACCATCTACAACCCAAGGATTATTGGTTACAGAAAAAGAAGCTACATCTGTTGTTTTATTAGGAAATGTTGCTGGTGTTCTTGCTGTTGCACTTGTTGCACTTGTCTCGCAGTCGGCTGTATTTTTGTTGGTGTAAAAAAAGAGCTGCTAAGTTGTGAATTACAGTTTTTTAGTTGAATCAAAAATATTAAACTAGTTTGACAGTTTTCTGCGCCATAAAACCAATATATTGAATTGTTAAAAGTTCATATGAAATTATTTATTATCAACACAGTAAGAATAATAAAGAACTTTTTCATGTTTAATTGTGGTTGATTATTTTCAGAAAAAAATGGAAGCGCTTAAAATCACAAAAAATCAGGTAAACATAATATATATATAAATACATTGTAGACAATAAACATGTTCAGTCAATTCATATTAATACAGCCAGCATTGTCCAGGTGCATACGGGTGTGTGAATTTATGTGCATGTGTGTACGTGTGTATGTGCGTGTGCATGCATATGTTCATGCACGGACTTATGCGTGTACTTATACGTGTTTGGGTGCTTTCTTATAACTCTTCACCTCTATAAAACATCCGAACTCTATGTCTGTAGTAACTTAATGTGTTTATATTCTAGTCAACCAGCTATAGCGGACACAGAGATGAACTCAAAAACTGTATTATGCGCAGGTCATGAACACCCCAGTAGCTATACAAGTTAACCATTGTATGATTTGATATATCTCTATACAATTAGTGTAAAATCTCTAAAATAATCTTATGTTTTTGATGTTACCAGATACAAGAGATGACAACTACGCATCACTGATACCAGAAAATCAAAGAGATCATCCATATGTTAGTGTAATGCATGATAAACTATATGAAAATGTATAAAGAAGCCAACTTGTTCTTGGTATTACAACATAACAAGAGAGTTCATTTGCTAAACACTAAACTTGATTTTTTTTGATTTAAAGGTTTTTTGTCACATTATTTTCAAGTCATTCTTATTTTAATAAAGGCGTTTGTGTGTTTTTCTAGTTTCACAAATAAATTTATGTTATGATTGCTAGTATTACCATTATAATTAAAATTTGTACCCTATTTTTGTGGCGATGAAATTGTTCTAAAAACTTACTTTTAAAACTAAACTCAGGCTATTATTAGCAATGAGATAAACATTATAACAGCTATTATCAATAAAAACAAACTATCTGGAAGTTTTCCCAAGTAGTCCTTTTCACTATATATCATGTACTACAACACTTTGCAGCATAGCACACAAAGCACCTGCATCAGTTTGGAGTCTCCGCCGACTTAAAAATTGCATCTGCTAGGCTTGTCAGAGATGGTAACTAACTTGACTACAAATAAACTTTCAGGTTCAAAGTTTCAACATAGCTGCCAGCACATTTTGGTAATTAATGTCTTTAAAAATAGCTGGGTTCTACCACTGATGATCTGAATCAATTTTACACTAACATAAGGTCTTGGAGACCAACAAAATATATCACAGTAGATGCTCTTACAACATACACCTCCTATAACGTAAATTCCAAATAACGTAAAAAAAATTATGTCAAGTTTTTGCTTCTTACTATTTAAAAATTTCCATATGACGTAAGGTGTCAAGTCGGCTGAGTGTTCAAATTTGATTTAAATGGTACCCTGACTCACTGACTTGCAAGAGAAAAAGCAGTATGCATTTAGTGATATATACTATATATATATACCACTTCCATGAAATTCTAATTTATTATGATAAATCGTCAAAAGTGCCGACAAAACAGATAATAAGTAGCCACACAATCATTCATCAATACTTAAATGCCATTGATTGATTGATGCAGGTGTAACAGCATCAGTCTCAGCAATCTATCTCAATGCACTTGCGTATATCTTTATACCTACATATTATATACTTATACAAGTTTTGCAACAATTTAGTTTGTCATGATAGATCATCAGGTGTGTCGACAAAACATAGAGTAAAATAGATACACATTGTTTATAAATACAAAGGCTATCGATTGGTGCAGGTGTTACACCGCCAGTTCACCAACCTGAATGTAACGATTTGGAATATCAGTAAAATTTATTTTTTATCCTAACCTTGATGCCTGAATACAGATAGAAGATGGACAGGTAGAACCACATTTTTGTAAAATATGTTGTTGTTTTGCTTATTTGTAAACTGATAAAATATTTATTATTAGTTTTACTTCGCAGAGAATACACTGCTGTTTAGACAAATAAGCACATCTTTGTAAATGAACATCACAAATGTGCACTCCCCATCAACTTATTGTAGAATTACTGCCACCATGATCTAAAAAAATCAGTTACATTAATCATAAAAAAGAGAGGTTGTCTGTGCAAACTAATAATGGTTCAGCTATGGTACAGGCCACAAATTGAAAAAGTTGAGTCAAGTTTATATTTTTTGTATGGCCAAAGAGGTAGGCTTGAAAAAATCTTGGAACTAATTAGTCAATTTACAGGTGGCTTACTGTTCTTATAATGTTAAATTCTTATAACGTAAACGCTCTTAAAACAGATTATTTACGTTGTAGGAGAGCGTAATGTAGCTATTAATTTTCTCACATTTTTTTACCGCTTTTAAAAGCCTCTCTTTAGTATATTTGATTTTCTATGTTTACTAGCTTAGTCATCATCGTGCACTAAAATAACATTAGCCAAAAATATATAATCAAAAATGATAGAAATAACAACCAGAAAATAATAAGAGTGATATAAGAACCATTTCTATGCATGAGTATTCAAACCAACAGGAACTAGTAACATGGTTTGTCGAGATGAAAAATCCTAAACTAGAGGGAAAGTTGCAGTCACGAACTTTCAATTGTCATGTTAACCAATATTAGGTAGCATCACTAATCAGGTCAAAATGTGGTTGCGATGAGGTATAGTTCATCTACATGCTCCATCTTTTATGTATTAAATGAGTTATATACATATAAAACAAGACTTTCCATAGACTTTTGATACATTTGCAAGCCTTTTAACCTGGTTGACTTTTATCAAAGGAATCGTTTACTCATACAAATACTATTAAAGTTTGAGAAGTTTCTGTATGTTTAGATTTAAAACCTTAAAATTCTTAAATTGTGGACTAGAAATCTAAGAGATCACTGAGTTCTCAACAATATTAATGAAGATGTATTGTAATCATTCAGAACTTTAGAATTTATTGGAACAATATTGTAATATAATATTATAGTGGACTAAAGTATAATAAAATAGTAAAATAAAATATTTTATTGCATAATTTTATTTTATATTACATAATACACTATAATACAGACCATAATGATATAATATAAAACCATGACTAAGTATGTGAAAGAAAAGATGTAATCAGCATCGGCAAAAACTGTCTGAAACTGACAAGTTGGTATTTTACTCACCTTTGTTTCCAAAATGAAATATGGCAGTAAACAAATAAATTTAAACTAAGATCTACTCAGAGTAAAATTTCTATCCGTATTGTTTTCAGTATCATAAGCAGAGTAATTTATTGTTGAAAATGATAAGCTAAACTGGTTTGGGCTGGTTTCCTTTTTATGAGCAAATACTGATAATATGTAATGCAATTACAAAATATCAACACTTTTGTGTGAGTAGTTGTTTTACCATTGAAAAAGAGGCTGGCAACTTTGTTTTCTAGGAAAATGGTACTATTTCTTTGCTTTGCGAAAATATGGTCAATTCAGCTGACACATATTGTGGCCGGTGACATGGTAAGTTTTAATGATAGTCACTGAGCTATTAAACTCAAGACTACTGGATGTTGGAGTTGTTTTTTTCCAGTCCTAACTTAGCACTCTGTATTCTGTAAAAATAAGCATCTCTATTGATCAATTTACCTGTTTTAAATTAGTTTTGTTGAAGTGAGAGTATGCAAAGACAGGTATCAAAATAAACACTCGTGTACCTTGTCAATATTAATGTTTTACTTCTGCTCCATATTGCTATAATCACCGTGATGGTAAAACAAATAGTGCTTGGTCATTGTAAAGGCATTCTTGCTAGCTTTAGTCTTATCCTGACAGTGGGTCAGCGGTAGAAATAATGAATCAATATTTATTGATTTAAAGGTTTTAGCTTTGCCGTTTCTTTGAGAATCTCTAAAAGCTGGCTCTCTAAATAAACAATCACTTAACCCCGTCAATTCTCAAAAGAATCTTCTTCTTTATGATGTTATATCAACAGTGGTGGCAAAATGAATAATTCTTATTCACTTACAAAGAACACGACTGTTAGCTTATATCCAGTTAAAATCAGGCAAAGCTAGAATCTTCAATAAAAATACATTTACTTCATTACTTTAACTTTAATTTTCAGTTTTTCTCTAAGCAGTTTTGTATCCATTTCTACAGGATGAATAAAATAATACCCAGTAAGGGAAAATTTTTTATAATATACAATATAAAAAATTTAAAACAATCTTTCTAATATTTGACATAAAATGGCATCAGGCTTTCATATTTTCCCTATTTCAACTGTGCATGAAGTTTCTAAACACTATATGGTTACAAGGCTAACATTTGTAGATTTAACAAACCAAGGTTAACAGGTTACTAACATTAGAATTACAAGTTTTAGCATTAAAAAATAAAGTTTGAAAAAGTGTTTTAATGCTAAGAAGGTCAAGTAGTTATACAACGGAAACATATTGAACGAGTGCAACGTTCTAGCATGTGAATCACTCCAAGCAGTAAAAGATAATGCATACAGTTTACATGTCTCGAGTTGGTCATTAATATGCTGTAGTATAACAGCTTTAGCTATGTAATTCAATAAAAAGATTTATCTTGAAAAACCCTTTACACGTAGCCGGTTTTCTAATATCTATAAACAAACAGAAAAAAACCAACTCCCTAGGTATGCTATTACACCAATAACTGTTTAGTCGTTTTAGACATTTTCATATGGCTTCTCATGCATCACACTAGCATATGGAAGGTCTTCTTGACTCCCTGTAGTAAATGATTCATAGTTGTCATCTCTTGTCTCTAATTTAATCTCTGTTTGTGCTATAGCGAGTTGACTAAAATATAAAGAAATCAAGTTACTAGAAACATGGTCACTTCATGTTATTTATATGTAAAAAGTTACAAGGTTTAAACAGTGATGGTAAAACATCGTCTAGTAAATGATCAGTCTAACTTTTGACTACCAATAAATATAAACTGTAAACTATTTAAAATTAGTAATAATCACTACATAAAATTCTCACAAAAAATTAAATCCCAGGATCTGTAAGTTTTTATTGATATCTATACCTGCTGCTATGTAAGAACTGAAACTGTTTTGTTTTGATTACTCGAGTTTTTATAGTCAGACACTTATATGACATGTTTATTTAACTTGAACTGAACATGTTAGTTGTTTATAGTTTAACCAGTTATGTTTACCTGACTTTTCCTGATTCTAAGCCTTTCCATTTCATGTCTGAAAGCAAGCAAACACAATTTATCAACAAAATGCTTTTTGTTTTTCTAATTTCATCAGTTATACAAAAAAATTTCATATTAGCACTGGAAAAACTTTATAAAACAGGTTTTCAACACAGCAGCTGAGAAACATACTTAATTCTTTATGAACCTTTTTTTAATGAAAACACGTAAGATAAAACTCACCATTTCTCTTTTTCCACCACCAAAACACAGCTGCAAGTGTAATAAGTGCAACAGCAAGAATACCAGTTACAGTTCCTAGAGCAATACCAGGTGAAGTTTGTCTTTCTGTCATCAAAATTGATTGAGCTGTGGGCAGGAGTCCAGCTGTATCGTTCCAAATAATAATGAACGGATAGATAATTGGCTCAACAGCTACAAAATAACATTTTTAAGAAGCTGCTACAAAATAACATTTTTAGGAAGCCTTTTAATTTTAAGTTTTCTAAAAAACCTTGGTTTTTATTTCACTCGTGAAAAAAGTTAATAACATGGTGGATGCCTTTGTAGACTGCTAAATGTTTGTAGCATTATGAAAAATATACAAGTAAGGCTATATAAGTAAGGATATATAAGTAAGGTGAGTCAAATCAAACTTTACATCATCTGTGGATATCTTGCGAAGTTGTAAGATAGCTGTTCTTTTTATTCTATTCTGATATCTAAAAATAGCTGATTCTTGCCACTGTTTATAAGCTGTTTTAACCTTTATTTAAAAGATAGCATAGTAAATGTTGTACATGTGGATTGGAAATGATTATTTTGTTTGAAGATGTTTTTATTACCCTACAAAGCAGGGCAAACAGCTAGTACATTAATGAAATCAAATTTGAGTAGGAGTGTATCTATTGCTGCTCTCAACTACAACATCTCCTCTCAACACCTCTATAGAGATATAATAGAAATATAATATATCTATATATATCTATCTATATCTATCTATCTATCTATATCTATCTATATATCTCAACTACAATATCTTCTTGTAGTACTTCTATAGAGAAAGAATAGAAAACAAACCATCTATGAAAGGTTTTATAATGTGAAAAGCTGATAAGGTTTCAAAAAAATAATAAGCTAGTTTTGATAGATCTGAAATACTGAAATAGCAACATAAACTCTTACAAATCAGTTAAGAGTATAACATCAGTGAGTTAAATCAGACTTAAGTGCATATATCAAAAAATGTTCAAATTGCTACGTCGACTCTGGTTCACATTTACGTTAAACTTGGTATAAAATAGGTATTCTAACTATTGGGTATTATATATGCATATATATATATAAATATACATATATATATATATATATATATATATATATATATATATATATATATATATATATATATATATATATATATAAATATACATATATATATATATATATATATATATATATATATATGTATATATATAATCTGTTTAAATATATATGTATATATATATTTATATTTCATTGCATCTTTTTTAATAAAATTATTATATAGATTGTTTGTACATGTAGGTATCATCTGTAGAAAATGAGTTGTTCTCCTTTATCCGTCACCTGAAAAGCCATCTACTTCATTATCATTACAAGTTTTTTAGCTTTACACACCACTTAATTTTTTTTTGATCAATTGTATAATTTTCTTCACCTAATTAGAGTTTTAACTGAAACTCTTTGTAATAGTTTGTAATTTTGGCTCATCGTCTAGTATAGCTTACTTACGTAGGGCTTTGTTAAACATTTTTAATGTAATAGCTAAGGTCTTGCGTTCAAACTTTCTTATCATTTCATAGTTTTCATTTCTTAAGCAAATTTAGTAAATGAAACTGATATTGACGTAGATAACAGCAATAACATTGTGTCGCTTTGAGTATCTGAGATTGTAACTAGAAACACTCGCATAAACATTTTTGGTAATATTTTATATCATTAAAGTCTGCTAGCACTAAATCTAATGAGTTTATATGCACAGATACTGAAAACCAGAAAAGCTCACTGTATGTAAATATAAAACTGTGATTTCTTTGTGTATTTATAGTTAAACTCAACACACTTTATTACTAACCATAATCATATATAGAGTCGGGACTCCCAGTTGATGTACAGTTGAAAGTTAATTCTTTTCACTCAACTATCTGATCAGGACTATTCATCAGAAAGTTATCAGGTTTCACTAAAACAGTCAATGTTTTACATTTATGAATATTTTAAGTTATTGAAGACTATGGTTAAAATTATGTTCACAATTGTGTTCATTATTTTAAGACATGTTCAATAATAAAGGCAAATCATTATTCAAGTTTCATATACTAGTAAATGCATATATGTTCAAAGTCAGAAACTGTGCAAGTATTTTCTGCAATTAATTTTATCTATCCAGTAATTTCATTGCTGTTTTAGTGTTTGTGGAAGAGAAAGCTCATTGTGGATATTTTAGATCACAATCAAATAATTTTAATTAATTCAGCTGTATGGGTATTAAGACCACTAGACGTATTATTATAATAAAGGTTTATTTCTATTTTACTTTATTTTAAATTTAAAAATTATTTTGCAACGCAGACCATGATGAGCTGGAAAAAAAAATTAATACAAATAGAAATTGAAGATGTGCTTTTTCCTTGGCGTAAAATTATTATAATCATGAACCTTCAACTAAGTGATAGTGATAAATCATTTTTACCGTAGTCAATGTACATTCATTAGAGTAATAAGTTCCGTTTTTTCCCTTTGAAAGCCAAAGAAATGAGTTTAGGTAGAACTTAGACTGAATGAATCCAGGGTCCTCTCTAGGTATTGTAACCTAGGGGAGGGAGAACACTAGGTTGGAGTGAGAATTGGGGATTGTTCGTTTGTGAGCTCAAGATTTGGTATTCCATAGGCTGTGTTACCTTTATTTAAAAATTTTAGAAGTTTAATTATAGCTTTCAATTCTCATCTAATTATACCATTATCAATTTCATTCGGCTCATTGTATTAACATGATTTGTCTATACTATTATTACACAGCTATTTGTTGTGCTTGACAAGCATGTGCAAGTACTTGTAACAGTTCTTCATACTTCGCGTTAAAACTTTTGAAGAAATATATTCGAAATATATTCATTAATTCATTCAAAATATATTCGAACTTTGCTAAAAATCTAGTTGTGATGTTGATATTGACTGTTGCAGCAAAATAAATAGTTTTATGCTAAAAGACAGTAAACATGAAGTTAGAAACCAGAAAAAGATGGGGTGGGTAAAACTGTCAGTGAACATAAAACTCCTAGCGGAAGCGCCGATTTTAACAAAGCAAAACAATCTTTTCGAAAGGTTTTATTTTATTTTCTGTAATAATAAACAACTACTTTAGATTTAACTTTTTTCTTCTTTATTTTTGACCTTTTCAATAGATTTTTATTTATTTTACCAATTTACAGATTTGGTGCATGACCCAAACATTGTAATCGAAATTGCGATTGCAATGAATTGAGAATCATGACTCAGTCTATTGTACGTAAAAATCTAGTTTTTGTTGCAAATTCTAACACTCACGAATCAAGGCCATAAGCTTTAATACAAAATTGCTAAACACTTTGACGACATCCAAAATTGCGTTTATCAAGTTTATCAAATTGAAACTAATTTCTCAGAGCTAAGACTAGTTGCAAATCTGATTATAGCATCTGCACATATAGCGTTAGCAAAATATATCAGCTTGTCGAACATTATTTTTAACCTTTTCAACACACAATTATGTACAGTTTAATGTGTAAACTGTGATGTCGAATAAAGTCATTGTTGTAATGCAGGCTTTGTTGTAAAAGGTTTAGATAGTTGAGGCAGGCAAAAATGGTTGGTCCTTCACTCCTACTGGAAAAAAACAGTGGATTAGACGTTTTGCATGCACTTTACATGTATAACAAAAACTACCTATAACATAAACAATCTCAAAGCTAATACTTATGTTGTATGAGCATTTACTATGCTCCTACAACATAAGAGTACTATTTAATTAAGATTGTCAGCAGAATCCAGTTAATAATTTATCAGCCGTGTTATCGTAGTAAAAAATATTCATAGCGCTTCGTTCAAATCCTTCTACAGCTTTTAGTTTCTGATGTTTTATATCTTATGTTGATCGTATGCCAATTTATATCATAACTTTATATCAGTTAGTTATAAGTCTCTCTAGTTAATACTAAATCGTTCTATGGCTCGTGCTGTCCATATTTCATATCTTATGCTAATCTTAGAACCATTTATACCTTAATTTTATGTCAGCAGGTTGCTGGGTTCTCTAAATAATAATAATGTGCTAAAAACATCAGCTTACCATTAATAGTTCAGATTGCAAATAATGAAGAGTTCACACAAATTGATGTGAAATCAGCGAAACATCTAAAGTTAGCACGAAGTAAGTCATCTGATACGATTCCTGTTAGAGAGAGGATAAATGGAAGAGTGGCAGATGCAGCAGCTGTACAGCAAGTTTCATTTATTCTAGAAAATCTTGGTATGTTTAGACCATTAAGAGGTGACCATATTTTATCAACGAAATCTAATTGACATGCAGTCCTATTGCCTTTCACACTGCCACCATTAACCAGGTAGACCGCAGTAATATCAGGATCTCCATTAACAGTACATGTTAGGGTTATCTACTCATCTCTGTAGAATGAAGGATATCCTGTGGAATCTACAGTCAATTTAACTTCATTTCCTACAAACAGATCATTTGTATTGGTGAATAAGGGTAACATGAACTGTCCTATTTACTACAATAAATGAATGACTTAGGTTAGAAATCTTACAGATTAAAAAGCTATTTATTTTAATACTTTCTATAAACATTAGGTTCTTCTTTAATACATAAAATTTACTAACATTTAAATTAATGCACAAACATGGCTCACCAAAAAAGCTAATAATGTTATTGTGAATCTATACTAATATTAACATATGTTATCAAATTGATTACTGCTATGATGTAGGAATTTAATTAATGACTACTGACAATTGTTTTAAAGTAAAGACCAAGTTACAAGAAGGAAATTAGTATGAAATTCAATGCTATCAAGGTTAATTATCACACTAATTTTGTGGTCAAGTAAGTATATCTTTTGCATAAAAAGCTGAGACTATAAGACAATAGGTAAATACAAAAAGAGAAAAAGAAATCCTGATAATGCTTTTAAACATAAATCATAAAGATAGCACTTTCTATATTTTTAGAGAAAAGTAATAATCACTATTACTTGTAAATTATAAATTTTAAAATATTCTTACCTTGAGCTCCTGTTAGCAATGTAACAAGTTTTAATGGAATATACCACAGTACTAACATATCTTGCCTGCAAAAACACAACAAATTTATTAACCTCAATTCACTGGCAAACATGTAGTTTTATAAAAGTATTTATAATACCCAATTAATATTCAGCTTTATTTGTATCTGAAATGTAAGAAGCAAACTACTTAACAATGAACTACAATATAAATGTCTAAAGAGAAAACTTTATTTTTTTTATGTCGCTAGAGTAGTGCGCTATATGGGGGTTCAGTTTCCATTGCGGTTAATGACCATCTATCTCATATATCCCATATTTAATTTTTCTTCAGATTATCACCCTTTTATTATTACTTCCAATTAAAATGACTTTTTTTCCCAACTTCAAACTCAACGTAAAAATGGTAATTATTGAGTGCAAAGATCATCAAGTGCAAACTGAGCTAGAACCCTCATATAACATACTGCTCCACTATCATTAACGTTTTCGCTATCGAATAAATTTAACTACTAAAAAAATGTTCCGCAAAACCAGATATTAAACTTTTTTGAGCATATGTTGTCATAAAGCTAGACTGAATTAATTAGCTTAAAAGTTTACGTCATCTAATGACATAAATATGCCCCTAACTATATTGCAGAATGCAGAATGTTCGGATGCTTTTTGTTCTATTTATAATGGAAAGAATATATATAAAAATGGTTTTGTCAAAGTGAAACTAAACTCATTGCGAGATGGAAACATGTTTTTCCTTAGCTCAACACAAACAGATGATTGTTTCCGTTTGATTAAGTAAAGATGGGGTAAGTTAATTATACAACTAGAAGAGTTTTGTAGTAAGCCTACAGAAGTGGCTCCAATTCAACAGCTTTTTTATTTTTCTAGGCTAGTGGATCATTTTGCACTGCTGGCTATGAAAGCATTTGTACTGCAACTTCACCGTTACTGAACATTGCCTACTTGAAGTTCTCACAGCTTTCAGCGATATTTAAAATTTGAAAATAAAACTTAACACATACACAGTTTTGGCTTTGATTGCCTAATAGTATCTACCTTAAAAATATCAAACTTATGCTTTAACTGACAAATAAATTAAGATTCAGGAGCCCGCTGTTTTCATCATTCTGAAAATAATAGGGTTAAATGCTTTGTATTCTTATTAGCAAACAGCGTAAAAATCATGATAAATTACCATTATAACTTTATGCAATTTGCTCATGGTGATCAATTTTTTTAATCACCCATACTTATATTTAAGCAGCATTCCCATCTCACAAGGACATTGTGGTTGCCTCAAAGTCAACTCAGTACATAGTTCTGCGATGATTTTCTCAAGTACATGTATATGTTGTTAATGTGTCTATAGTCCCACGAACAAACGAGCGGAAGCGAAGTATGAGAGTTTTTATAATAAATGCATGTGCACACAACTTACGAAAATTATTCATCAACAATGAGACGAATCCTTGTCTATAAATTTCATCAACAAGTTTAACCATTGTTTTGTAGAGTTGTTAAAGTATAATAACGATACAAAACACATATAGGCCTATTTAAATATGTTACCAAGTTTTTGTAAATTGTCGAAATCCCCTTAAAACTTACCCATCTGATCGGATTATACACAAATAAACAGATTTATTTGGCCAAAAATTATCACAAAACGCTTGAAAATCTTGGTTTAATAAAAGTTAAGACTGGAAATTGAAACGTCGAGCGACAGAGAATAGAACGATAAAGCCGTGCGCATTTTGCGAAAAAATAGCGTGCACATTTCACCAGTCTATAGCACTGTCGAAGGTTTCTGTAATAAATGTAGGAGTACTGAAATCGTTTCATTTTGCCGATTTCAAAATAACTGACATTTTAGACTCTTGAGTACTTCGGTATTCTAACTGATGCACAACGCAGTGTAAGTAAAGGAAATGAAGATGATATTTTTTTCTAATGATTCTTATAAGATTTTAAGATTATGAGATTATACTTATGAGATTATAAAAACTATGACGTTTTTAAAAGTAAACAAAATTGTGTATTGGTTTTATATTATTACTATATTAATAATATTGGTTATTCTAATAATATCAGTGCATTTTACTTCTAATATTGGCCAATTTTGCATTTTTCCTATTGCAGGGGAGAGATATAAATATATAATATTTTCCTTTCATTATTGCTATTTGTTGTATATAATAACACCCACACCCAGTACATTACAGCTACCATTGCAGTTATCCTATTGCACTGCAGTGCCATTTTACTGCTAATATTGCATTTCTCAGCCATCAGTACCCTTTCTTTTTTTCCAATATCTCTTTGGTCGTGGGCTGTATGACAGTGGAATTTCTAGTGTAACATAAAAGTTCCTACTTTAGCTAACACTGTAAAACACGCAGTAGTTACACTTCTACTGCGTACAGCACAGCATACTCTGTATTTGGCAATATCCCATTGTCCTAACACTGTTTACTGCGCATTAGAAACTAGTTGCACTGCACATATGGTGTATACTGTATACTTCACAGTAGCAAAAGTACAATGTGTTTATTCTGCATACTGCATACCTTTTGCCTTTTCATGACTGCCACTGCACTGCTACTGCACTGATATTTCAACTGTATTGAAAATCAGACAAAAATTTAATGAAGCTACATGTACAGCTATGCATTTTACATCTGGGCATCAGTGAGTACTTATTGGCAGCTATGATTTTTCTGAAATGGTCGCAACCGTGATTATAAGATTTTAGTTTTTTCAGTAAACAGATGAATCAGTAATTTGGTATCTTGCATATTTAAATATATGTCTGAAAGTGTGTAGTCATGTGATCACCAGGGCTAAAGTTTTACTGTAAACTGTAAAAGAAAGCTGGTTTATTGTTTTCACTCAAACTACGGATACTTTAAATTTGTTAGACATCTGGAGCTTGTGACCCCATATACAATTGGTTTATAATCTATTTTGTAAAATATTAGTTAAGTGTAGAGTGTATAATACTTAAATATACCTCAAAAGATACAGATAATTGACAATATATAAGAACATATTTAGGTTGAGCTGGTATAATAAAACATGATAAAAGAGCAGTTATGAAGTATTACCAAAACAACAAAGGCATACATTTACTCTCCTATACTTTGTAATATGCTGTGATAGGCTCTGGTAAACTTGGATATGTTGTGATATGATGTGATATGCTGGAATAAGCTGTAATATACCGTAGCATTCTGTAATACAGTATGATACAGGTATAGCAAGAAGGAAGTTCTTTCCTGAAGTGCAGTGAAGAAATGATAACAAAGGCCTAACTTCACTGATGCTTGTGAATGCAAGGAGTGTAACCAACCAAGAAATAATATAGAGGGAAAACTTTTGAAGTCATAGATTACTATAAATGACTAGATTGATTTTGATTAACAGGAATTAGAAATGGTTTAGATAATCTTTGAAACTGCAACAAAAGATATTTCATCCACCTGATTGTTATAAAGAGCAGTTTTTAAATGTACTTCAGAGTTTCTGTTAGCTGGTGTTGATGAGTGTTCTTGAATGTATACCAAATAAAGTTCACCCTTGTCGAGCAACTCATGTTTGTCTCTTGTTATGATCATGATAAGTAAAAAATGCACAATATTTACAATTCACTTGAGCCCAGTAAAAAAACCTATAACCAAGTTCACCCCTGTAACTTAATTAGCTTGACAAACATTCCAAAGCTTAATAACTTCACCGTGTTTAGTATTCAACTACAATCTTACTAGCTGACCGATACTACTTTGGGCTGTATTCATTATCAACTTTCATTGTTGATTTGACACATTAAGATTTAATGAGACAAAAGGGCATTTATTTATAGAATATAATTTGTGCGAGTTTCTAGAGTGTAAGTAAACATGGTCCACTACAGCTTGATACATTTTTCATTTTTTGAATAGTTTTAAAACAATTTGAGAGCAAATTTTCAATTAAAGGTCTATACACAAGTTAATGTAAAGGTGGAACGAGACAGGTTTTTTTAGTTCGAGACGAGACTCGAGACACTGTCTTGTAAAAGTTCGAGACTCGAGACACGAGACAGTAAAATAATGAGCATTTGGTGATGATTTCACTACACAAGTACTAGCTACTTGGTATATATAAAATTAATAAAACTATTTTTAAACAGAATTTTCACCTGGTGTAAACGATTTAAATACAACATTTTAATAGTGATATGCATGTAGTTTTTGTAAACAAAAGTGACACAACCAGCTCTAAAATACCGAAGTTATATATTCTAAGAATTTTGAGCTTGATTGATCATAATTATTATAAACATATTGCTTTGTACATGTATATTTTTACCATCTATTGAATAGTTCTTACTTTTTAATGTAATGTGTAATGAAACCGATAGCCGTCGATCTACAAAGGAATACCGCAACTAAAAGAACACACGGTAGGTAACACTTTCATTCTTATCGTTTCATTAATGTTAAGTTTTGTCTGTGTATTAACTGTAGTATGTGAATTATATTTAAATTTTACTCATGAAATTATATTAATTACTGTATACATGCACATGTATATTCTTATATTGAGCTAAAAAAACGTCATTGTTAACCGAACACGAACTATGGTCGACACGGCCTTTCGTTCGTTTCTCCGTGTTTGGCCAAGTTTTACCCGCGATTGGTAGTATATACGTAAAAGAGGCCCGAATTTTATGAAGGGCAGTTGGTGTTTAGACACGATACGATAAAATACAGACATTTTACCCGCAAAAGTCTTATTTATTAAATTGGATTATCCGAAGAGTAATTAGATACGACCCGGTATCTGTTTTAAGGACACAGAAACGAACTAAAATATAATGGGGCCGTTGCCCGGACTACATGCTTAGACTCAGTGGCCAACATAATCAATAGCAACAGGTAGTAACGGACCGGGTATAACTTTAAAGGCAGTTGCCCGCAATCCATTACAATATATGGAGTTGTTGCTTCCGCAAGAAGCCATGTTTTAACAACCGTGCGCAGGCGCTTTAGTTCTATTTCCTGTCTCGAGTTTGGCAATAGTTAAGTCGAGACGAGACCGATACGAGACGAGACAGGTCGATACTCGAGACGTCTCGTGTCTCGTTCCACCTCTAAGTTAATGTGCTGCATTCTGATATTATACATGTAATTATCTATGCCAATGCAATCATGTTAATTAGTTTGATTTTGGATAAACAACACAACAGTTTTTAAGATAAAAAAGACAATGTAGCCTTTAGGCCATAACATGAGACAGCCATGTTTTCGGCAAAGCGCAGACTAATGAATTACAATGAGTAGGTGCTGTGCCAGCATGAGCTGGCAGTTAGCCCGGGATTGAATGCAAGCCAAAAGAACTTTTGTTGGTCACCATTCTTATACAATAGCATGTGTAGCCACCAAGCTATAAATTGTTTCAATTACCCACTATGGCAAACAATCTCATATGATAAAAGGTCAAAGCAGATTGAGTAAATACTGAAAAAATCTGCGTCAATTTTATGTGAAGCGGATCAACCTTTGAAAAGTTGTTTAAAAATGACAGCCTCCATATTATGCATACATCTGGTAGTATGAGCCATTAAAATATTTTTGTTTTGAGAAAATGGGAACTTAAAATTTTGTCTGTAAAAATTACCTATTCTTGAAAGTTTTTTGTTCAAAAAACCTTTTAGCGATACCTTTCAATATACACCGGTATTTGAGTTTTGAAACAACACTTATAATAGAATTTTGTAGCCTCAAAACTGCTTTCGGTAAATATTTTAAATTGACCAACATTATTTCGGTTCCTTTCCATCGCAAAAAAGTTCATTAATTCTGGTATTTGCTTAAGCGTACTTTTCCGTAAATGTTTAATTTTTTTTGTAGTGATATGCTTAAAATCTAGTAACGGACACTTGGTTTCCTGAATGAAGATGTTGAATAAACCCTTTCAAAAAATCAATTTGCAAAGAAGTGCTTTTGATACAATTTGATAGCATTATAGCTGTTCTCTGTCAATATTTTACCAGCATTGCCTATATTTCTGTATACTCTCATGACTATAAAATTTTTATCAAACCTTATATTTGCTTAAGTATATTATTGAAACCTTTGTATGTAGTGTTAGCTGACCACGTTAAAAGAATAAAAAATATTTGCTGTCGGTTACTCTGTAAATGTGTGACAGCGGCAATTGTGAAACATCCTACAAAAATACATGTATACAAATTATAGAGGTTTTAATCTCAACATGTCCAAAAATACTTACGTATGCGTACTTAGGTTGTGAGTGTATGCACCTTTATTTTAAGAATAATAAATAAATGCAAATGTAAAATTAACTGATGTTTTTATTTTTTACAAAAACGAGCTATATATCACAACATACTTATCTTTATAAATTGAATCTTAGAAGATTCAAAGAGTAAATACGAATTAGATATCTATGAGATTCCTGAGCAACCAAAAATATAAATGAAGGAACTTTGTATTCATTTAGAATTTTACACCTGTTCTGGAATATGTGTTGTAAATTAATAGTATCATTTATGACCAAATTTATGAGAGCAACTATCATCCCATTAGTGAGATGAAATATAGTATACAAGAGTATATGATAGAGTTCACAATAGTATAGGTAAGTGTAGTATATTATAAATATTGTGAAAAAGTAAACAAGGCGGTAAAATAAACATGTCAGAAAATAAAATATGGGAAAAACTTTAACATGATTTGTCTTTCAGTTTTATTAATAATGCGCTGAAGACTAGCATGAGATGTTGAATGATATTGATAATGAAGAAAAATAATTAAAAATTTTTACACATAAAATCTATTGTATTTAACGCATAACAACAGTTATCGTTCCAACTTTGAAATATCATATCATAAGAAGTGTTTTGAGAGGTTCAACTAAATTAGGATAAATAAGAAAACAACAGTAAAAGTTTTACACCTTTTTAAACAACCGTAACTTTTTAATTTTATATAATCAAAAAACAATTTGGTTGAAAACATTAAAAAATAATAAAACAACTGTAAATGTGTTTAAAGATAGCTGTAAAAAAGTAGCAACCTAATGGCTAAATAAAGTCTGTTTTCTGTGATTACAATAAAAATGATCTGTCAATAATACAACTAATTCAAACTGAGAGAACCAAGTAAAAGTTTCCAGTATGTTCAATTAAGAATAACAATTAGTGCATATAAGTGAGTGTATGAAAAAGGTTGCTGGCTCAGCAGAAGCTATGAATAAAACCTTTAAATACAACGATACTGGTAAAATCGTAAAAATGAGATATCAGACTGTTTTTATCTAGTACTTTTTCTTATGGGACTAAGGGAAAAAGTATAGGTTATTCTTACTCACAATAATACAATTGTCTATATAAAAAGTATTCAGTCTTTACAGATTTACCAATCAAACTATAGGAAAAACTGAAATAGGATTAAAATGGCATAACTGAAATGACAGATTGGAAATATAAAATTTAAAAAAGATGGTGGTGGCAAAATAATAGCTTTTAAAAAATGTAAAAAATAATATTAATCATTTAAAAAGTGCTCATTTAGCGTGTATAATCGTCAAAAGGATACCGAGTATGTATATAATAACAGCGACTGTGTTTAGGCCAATCAAAGTGAAGTTGTCTTTTATGTTCTCAGGACTTGGTTTGATACTCAGTATCTACAAATATAAAACCATTCATTTAGTATAACAGGTTTGAAAACTTAAAACCAAAACTATGATGTCAAACATAGGTTTTGTTATTTTCTATTATCAGTTTAACTGAAATCACCCAATCATCTTTTAGTCAAAATTATAGCAGCCGCAATACTACAGTAGTGTGCAACTAGAGTGTAAGTACAGTGGAGTGTAACTACATGTAGCTTACAGTAGGGCTTTTTACCTTCACACTTATTGATTATATCAACATAGATATTCTCTAAAGTTGAACGAGTTGTAAGTCTTATAATTTAAAAAGAACCTTTTTTATCCTCTTCAGTTGGTGTGTATTAATTAGTGCTCGCAACTACTATATTTCCCCTTAACACCTCTATAGAAAAGGAGTAAAATATTAAGGTACATGTACATATCTGTAAAAGCTTAAATTATGTGATGAACCGGCGTAGCATAACCACCAGAAAGATTTCAACAAACTAATATATTTGTTTAGTACAATAAGATTGTCAAACTTATGACACAGATTTCTAACTGTAAGCAAAATAAATAATGGTAGTAAGTTGTATCAAACTAAAATGAAATAATGCAGAAACTTTTCCCTGAAAACGGTCTAAATGTCATTACTTGATGCATCAAAAAAGCTGAAAATGTTTACAAAGATAATTGGCTTATTTGATAGAGTAAAGCTATAGAATTTGGAACATAAATGATTTTAGTCAATCACAGCACATGACCGTAGTAAAGTATGTTAAACTTGAGGGAAATGCCATAAAAGTGTTCATTTTGGTGCAGTCAACGCTCGCTTACACTTTTATTCTTCATGTAAGCGTGAAGATTCAGCATCAATAATTTGATGACTTTCAATTGCTTTAAATATTGGGTGCTATACATATTCACAGTTCATTGAATTAGTTTTGTACAACTGTTTATGTTTTAGATTCTGTATGTTCATGGATGTGTCAGCTTTGCAGAAGCTAAACAGAAAAGGTCTAAAGAGGCTTGGTTCAATGTTGTCAGTTTTGCTTCCTATAAAGAATCCGCTATGACGCTACTTCCCCACAACCAGCCAAACCTCTTGAATATAACTTAGGTGCTTGAGGACAATTATATTATATTGCCTGAGTAATATATATTTATGATATATATTACGAATATATATTTCTCAGTATATATAGTGGTACAGTTAGGAGAATACGACTAATTGCGCGGTATCAGAATTCCAGTTGCTCTGCCTGACTGGACTCATCTGCACTTCTTTTATTTGTTTCAACTCAATAAGCTCTTCTCCTTGATCGCTGAGGCCAACAGCTACAGGTCAGTTTGCCACGACTGACTTGGTAGCCAACAAAAGTCCTACCAAGTGTCACATTTCCAGCTGAGCCAAAAGTTACACATAGCTCAATCTTCCCTTTGGTTGTTGTCTCAGCCATCTCGAAGGAGTCAAGCCAGTCTCATCAGCTTGGCGGCCTTCTCAAAGCCGGTCCTTCTCAAATTTGGGTGATCTTGTCTCTTACAGACGCATTATTTTAGCTATACAGCTCACACTATCAATGTAATTCTGTATATACAGTATATGCCTCAGAGTTTTGCATATGCTGTCTGCTTTCAGTGGTATGTTTTTCTGTATGTCCAGTTATAGCTATTAAAGTCTTTAATTTAAAATTCTGCGCCCTCATGAATTTGAAGCCACAGAGATTGCATTTGGATGTTTTTTTCAACCAAGTCCTCTGCTAATGAGCTACAAAAAAGCATATTAATAAAACACATTATCATATATCGTATAGCGTATGCACACAGTAAATGACTATTATTTGAAACTCTATGAATTCTATTAACTCTATGAAACTCAATGCTTTTTTTGGTTTCTTTGAACTTACATTTCCTGCTTTTCACGAGGTACAACTGCTAAATTGCAATGGAGGTTGATACTTTTTACGCGGACAAATGCATTATCTCCATAGGAATGGCTTTTAGATTCTCTTTCCATTTGATTAAACAAAGAGTGTACGACATCTTTTTTAAAAATTTGCACCAGTATCAAGTGGTACCATTATTGTCATATTCACGGTTGTGATGGGTCGCTTCTGGTAGAACAGTAAACCTTTTATACATACACTTCTATGCAAAAAATTCAATTATTAATTCAACATATTCATTTTCTTCTCAGTTCGTATTTATTGTTTAATTACCGAATCATCTGTTATTGTAATTGTAGCAAAACAGACTTAATTTAGCTTTTACTTGCTAATTACTTAACATTTACATTTAAACCTTTTTATAGCCCTTTTATTTTTTCTAATTTATTTGACTTGCACAAAACAATTTATTCATTATATGAAGTTTAAATAGGCAGTTGTTTGAGCAAGCTTGAAAACCTTAACAGATGTTTTTATTTTCTCTCTTAATAATTTCAATTAGACAAAAGACTTTTTTTATGATATATAGTTTGGCAAATGTTGTTATATGTTAAATACAAACATATT
Source organism: Watersipora subatra (assembly GCF_963576615.1). Taxonomy (NCBI): domain Eukaryota; kingdom Metazoa; phylum Bryozoa; class Gymnolaemata; order Cheilostomatida; family Watersiporidae; genus Watersipora; species Watersipora subatra. Next base: position 55,988,873 of record NC_088712.1, on the reverse strand, counting down.
TTCTGTCCAAAGATTTTTTTTATTACCCAGGTAACACTGGGTAGTACAGTTAGTAACTTAATAAAGGTCTTTAGCTTTGGGCAGCTTCACTGATTGATAGCTAATTTATAATACATGTAGGTTGCTGTGGCAATGGATTTTTTAAGATTGAATACTCAAGCAGCAGTAGGTGTTTCCAAAGTGCTTGACTATCCACAGATATTTGAAATGTTTTTAAAGCAGTACACTCAAAACCACCATAGGATCAATTATACAGCTATTCTACTTTGTTACCAAATATTGGGTAATTTTCTTTTGCTTATCGGTGTAATTATTGCAGCTGGTTGGTCTCTTGCATCATATGCAAACAACCCAAACTTCTGCAATTTGTATTTACTTGGCAATCGAGTTGATTCACATTTACTCGAGGGACTGAGTTGGTTTTATCATAGCCCTTGGCTGTTCACCAGTAGCAAGATATTAGTTATACCAGTGCAACTCTTGCATGTCATCTGTTCTGAACACAGACTCTATCAAAGTTATCAAAAATGTAGTTTTTGGTAGTTTATGCGTTTATGGTGCTATGTATTCTTGGTTTGTGTATCTACAGTTCCGGGTAGTTTTTTGTGTTTATGGTCTCATATGTTTATTGCTCTTTTTAGGTATATTTCAATGTTTTTGATTTTCTATAGACCCGTAACTCTACGGCTCTAAAAATAGTGGTAGCCTATGCGCAATGATAGTAACTTGTACTGTTTGATGAAAAGTTTTTCAAAAAAATTAATACTTTTTGCTTCTAACTAATAAGCACATGTTAAGTTTATGATCTTCGAAACTTTCTCTATCTCTCTTTTTCTATCCTTTTTTCTCTCCCCATCTCAAAATTTTACCCCTAAAACAGATATTATTTAATACTTTAGTTTAACTGATTATGAGTAATTTTTAATTGGTTAAATCCAATCTACTACACAGTTGAAATATGACTTATGACAACTCAGTGTCATACGCTAGCATGCAGACACATATGATGCTGAAGTGTCATATGTGACAATACAGTATCCCATATAGTAGCAAAGTGTACCATATGAGAGCATATTGTAACATTTGCAGTTGCTGTTTTTTGCCCCAATTCAGTTTCTAAATTGATTTTAGTTAAAGTAGTCTGTATTTACATTAACGTATTTTAACCAAAAAGAAAAATTATTTTGAAGTGATTTTTCCAATTATATTATCTTCCACATTTTTTGTATTCATTTCTATGTTTAAAATTTCTGCATTGTGATAGCTAAGGCCTTACTCTTAATTTTTATTTACACAATGTAATTTTTTGTCTTTTAAAGAAGTCATCCAAAAATTCGTATTCAATCACAAATATTTAATTTGTCTGTTTGTTTATTAATAAAATACCATGCTGTAAAATGCAGTGAGCAGCCCTTCAAAATTAAAAAAAAAACTAGAAGGTGCATGTTAGCAAGTGAGAAAGTTTATATGACAAAATAACATAAAAGCTGAGACTGGAAAACAACATTATTATGAATGTCTTTTTGCAGTGCTGGTCCCAGAAAATGGCGAGCTCTCATTTTGAGAAACTATCTCTAATCTCTCCTCCTGACCTATATTTAAATTCGTAAGTAATATTATTATTTTTGTTCCACTTTTTATTTTACTATGAGTTATTAAGGATTCAATTGCTAACATTATTCCTTTATGCCTTACAGGCTAAATTAGTTGTAGAACATTGAGTATTTTCACCGATAAAAAATATAACAAATGTCTGCAAAAGCAAAATTAAAAAAATCATCAATATCAAAACTATTAACTACGCTATGGTAGGATTCAAACAGACAGATCATCAAAATTAAAACTAGCAAAAGTCGGTTATGGTGGAAATAAAACAATTAAAGATCAACTAAGTTAAATGTACTGATTGTCAGATATTTTGATACCATAACATGCTAGAAGGATTATTGAAACTGTGTTTTCATTAACAATAAGATTAATCATCACCATTATAAAAGCCTGTCGATGTAACAATTACTTTCATCATTTTGGTCTGATCAACTATGTCCAACAAAATTTATTTTTAGCTTTTTCTTGCCAACCATTCATGTCCATATCCAGTTTAAATTTGCACAAGTTTGATTTGAGACTAATATAACAAAAATTTTTGATGCAAAAATAAATCAAGTGTGGCATTTGAGAAAAAGCAAGCAAGTAGTAATATAATCAAAAATATCACATACCGACTCATACATTTATCAAGCAAACTTTTTGGCTTTTTGGTGATGTTTTTTTATTACAGACATGTTAGTTCCTTTACTTACATTTTCATAATTCTGCTGATGCATCACACAAGCAATTAACCGATTTTCTCGACTCCCTGTGACAGGGGATTCATAGTAACCATTTTTTACCTGGTATAAAAGATTTCAAAAAATTATGTTACAGCTTATAAACGAATTATATTAGTAGACAAACATACATACAAGATTAACGTGTAAATATATGTTTTTTATCCTGCAAGACAAAGAGCATAAAGTTATTATAAATATATTAAAAGAATTTAGCCTATATGTATACAATCAAGCGTACAATGATTAACTGGTAGATCTACTCTAGCGTACATTACTTGAGTTTGCACAATTTAAGGTAATATTTGTGGCTGCTATAGCTGGTTGACTCAAATATAAAAAATCTATGATACCGCAACGACAAAACATTTTATATTATTTATTTATTATTTGATAAAAAAAAGCTATGTTGTTGATACTGTTTGTTATGCATCACACTAACATGCACGATCTCCTTGAATCTCTGTAGTAAGTGATTCATAGTTGCCACCTTTTGTTTCTAATTTAATCTCTGTGTCTGCTACAATTGCTTGATAAAAATATAGAAAAATATTGAGTTACTACAGACATAAACATTTTAGTTAATTGTATGTAATGAGTTACAAAGTTCAAAAATTGATGATAGAACATCCTGTAGTAAATGATAAGTGTAACTTTTGGCTGCCATTCTATATAAACTCTAAACTATTTGAAAGTAGTAATAATCAGTATCATTGTCAAAAATTAATTTAAAGAATTTGTAAATGATTGTAGTATCTACAGTTATATAGAAAATAAAAATGTTTTTATGGTACACCTGAGTTTTGTATGCTATTGATGCCTAGCTCTACATATAATATTAAAATAGACATTACTATTGTCTGTAACGTAACTCTTTATATTATGTTTACTTTATAATCTATCATTCATAACATATCTGTATCTATTTTGGGCTCACCTGATTCTTCCTGATTCTAAGTTCTTCCTTTTCACATTTGAAAATAATCATCAACGGTAAGACATTAAAACAATAAAAAAAGCTTCTTATTTTATTTTTACTGCATCAGATACGAGCAACTTTATTTTGGCACCCAATAACTTTCTAAACAGTTTTTTGCACAAAATATTACCAAATTTGCTTAATTTTTTATTGATTTAATTTTTTCTATTAAAACTAGCAAAATAAGATTTACTGCTTTTCTTTTTTCAGTAGCAAAACACAACTACAAATAACACAATTGCAACAGCAAGAATACTGGCTACGGTTGCTGGTGTTACAGCCGGTAAAACTCTTCTTTCTGTCATCAAAAGTGATTGGCTAGCGAATGTGAGTTGAGCGATATCTGCTCATCTAATATTGAATACACCAATAACTGGCTCAACGACTACAATATAATATTCAGGTAAAGCCTTTTGATGCACTCATTTTTGTTTTAGGCATGAAAATCAGTAAATAAAATACTAGTTGCATTATTAAGTAGATTCATTTTTGCCACAAAAAAATTCAGAATGTTTTCAGGGACTTGTACACTAACTTATAAAATAGCTGATTTTAATTGACTATAAAAATATGTGTAATTAAATTAAAGACTGCGGTCTCATAACAAAACTTGTACAAATTTTGGTAAATTCTATTAGAAAGTAAAGATACAAATGGTCAATTGTGATTGTTTTTGATGATTAAGATGGCCTGACTGCTAAGATGTTTCAAGATTGAAATTAACAAATATTTGTTGGTGATAAAATGCTCAGATGTTCCAAACTTGCCCAAAAAATGTAGATAGCCGCTAGACTGCCTGTCTTTTACTCGTAATCATATTACATAGTTTTTACAAACTAAAAAAGTTTCATTTTTGCAAAAGTCTTCATTAGAAACACCAATACAAATTGTGGCCACTCATATAGTTTCAGATTATATAACAAGATAAATAACTCTACCGCTGTAAACTCAAACCTGGTATGGGTCGTACCTGAATATTCCTCATCATCTTTGATCTTAGGATATGTATCTCTTACTCTTTTGTATACGCTGGTTGGTAGCGATCACTTCTTTACTTTTGAAAGTTCTTTTGAGTATGTCAAAAATACTAATGATCTGTAGGTGCATGACTTATTTGGTCCTTACATACCATGTCATATACATCTCCTTCTCTTCAGTTATTTTAAGTGTTTCAGTATCACACATTAGAATACATTGAAGCTGAAAATATTAAACTTTTAAGATCTTTTGTTGATAACTTATTGAGCATTCCGGGGAATTTATATAACATGGAGTAAAAACAATTGTAACAAATTTTTTTAAAGTTACAAACTTTACCGTGGCAGTGCCATTAGTTACAGTAGGCCAGTTGCAATGGACCTCGTTTTACAAATTATAAAATCCATTTTGAGCTTTTAACTGGTAAAACAAGGACCTGTTTGAGAAACAGAATGCAGATATCATGGTTTGTGCATCATATACTCATCTCTCTGTTGTCATGCATGATAGTTTCTACACTGGCCCCACAGCTCCGCATATGGTGAAACTTAAAAATCCTGTATCAATAAAACATATTTGATACAAGCATATTGCATTTTACAAAGGACCTACTTTTGTACAGGCTTACTCTGAGAAAATTGAATTTACTGATGTTTAGCTTTATTTTAACATGCAACTACAGTACTGTAAACATGTATTTTATGTGTTCGATCGATCAACAGGACAAAATTCCAAAATTAACACGTTTTTCACAAATGCATAAGTAGGTCAAGTCAATTATTTCACCCTTCTATTCTGGGATTCAAAGGTGATCATCGACCAATACATTTTCATCAAGTTTCTACAAGTGAAAAGTGAACCTGAAGTCTAATAATTAATCTGTTTTATTTGCTAAAACAACTAGACAAAATTGAAACTAGTTATATGGCTTGGAGCCAGCGTTTTTAGCTAGTTCAATTTGAAATTAAGTCTAGACCACAGCTGGAAGCACCAAAAAATATTTGATTAACAGCTGCGTAAAACTGTACACATCATGTGGTCCTAAAAACAATCATTATTATTATTGACCTTGAATATCTACATATATGTCTTGTTACTACATTCCTTTTACTTGCTCGTGATGATTTATTATAGCTAGGTGAAACTTTATAGAATTAAAAAATTGGTAAAACTAGAGATGACGGGTAATAAAAATGAGTTGACTTACTACAATTAATGCAAAATGCTAAGTTATTTGTTAGTATGTATATTTATGGTTAGTAAAATTATTTCTTTTAGTTTAGTAGATAGAAAATAATCAAACACAACTACAGATATATACTTACCTTCTCATATCTTCCTCATAAGCATATGCCTGTCAGTTCTAACTATAGCCCCTCTGCCAATCTGTCTCTATCTGATGCTCAAAAAAGTTGGAAGCCATTTGTCAGCAACTAAAGGGAAAGTTGAGATTCTGTTTATATGCGGTATATCATGCCGATTCGGTGATTAAAGGATATTTGAATTGAAGCAGATTTTTATTCATTAAATCAGTGAAATCTTCCAAAATCTAAAAAAGGTTCCGTAATGTTATTGCTTCGCTTTTCAAGTTTTACCAAATAATTTTTCTAAAATTTTGAGTGATCACCTTCACTTACACCAACGCCTAACTTGTTCAAGTTTAACCGGATATAGTAAATTCTCTAACAACTGGAGTTTTCTGGATTATAGACAACTAATTAGGTACCCGCTTACACCTGAGAATTTTACCATGAAAAACCTTGGTTGACTTTAATCTTAAATCATATTAGCACTTAGACCGCTGCAAACATTACAAACAATTACCGATGATAAATGAATACCTATACTTTTTGATTAAATCAAATAGAAAAATTTGGTGCAAGCATATCTTTAAGCAGTGAAAATAATAAGGATAAAGTGCATGCACAGACTGGTTGATCTTCATCTGTCTCTCTATAGTGTTAGGAACCTGATGTGCAAACACAACACCACATCTAAGCATGCTAGGGGAGAACTGTTTTAATGAAAAGATGGTAGCGAAAACATGCAGTTCAGCTACAGATTCTGTAGCAATGAAACCACACTCTGTTTTGTAAGGATGGAAAATAAATGCAATTACAAGGGTATCACATGCAAATGCAGTCAAGTCACACCTTAAATTACTTTTGACAATCAAAACTTATAACACATTTGAATCTTTTCCAATTGTAGACTTTAACCCAAAATAATTTTAAAGATGCAAAAACTTAGATAATTGTAATTGAAGCACTAAAAACTGGAGAAAATGTAATTAAAACAGGGTTAAAATAATGAAATAATAATAAACACCTTAAAACTATGTTAGCCTAAACACCATCTAATCTATTTTAGAGTAAGTTACACTGTGTACCTTTAGAGCTACTTCTGCTAGTAAACCTAAACATATTGCCATAGAAACATTCTCATTAATGTGCTCCCAATGCAATGTAACAATAAAGAATGTACGTATATATTTTTTTATTTTTCATCTTATTTTATCTAATATAATTCATTTAATTTTATGTGATGTGCAAATAGTTGTGAGACAAATTAACAAACAAACAGTGTTTTCAACTTCACTATAGCATGTAATGATGTTGACTAATGAAGCAATTATCAGATTGAAGTAACTCCATGTGTTGAGAAGTGACTGTACAGCAAATCTAAATCAAACATTGGCTTTATTTATACCATCATCAGTTTATATCTTGATTTTTGAGACAACTACTAAATTCCACATAATAAACAGTATACTATAAATTTAACATGTCTTTTTAAGTATACAACAGTTCTTAGTGAGTGTGCAGCAGTGTAATAAATATTTTAACTTTAAAAGAGAGTATGATGATATATATTAGATGGATCCTTTGCAGAAAAGAACTGGGCACGCAAACTGACCTGGGCAGCACATACCCCATAATTTTTAGTGCTGTTTATGCCCATATGGTAGTCCTCAAGGAAGATGTGTAGCTGTATGGCTTTGAGAAATGTGCCTTTTGCAGCTTCAGCTTTGCTGAAATGATAGCAAAATTGTCATCATAATAACAAGGAGGCATCTATGCTAAAATGAGCAAGTAATTCAGTAATAAACCTTCCTTGGGTAAACACACATTAGACTTAAATACCAAGACTAATGATATACTGTTCTACTTGGTAAGTTGAGTCATTTAACCCTTTGATTCATAGCGACTGGTATTCAGACATTCACATGGCTCTACTTACCAAAGCTGTTTTTAAATAAAATCAAAAGCCATTCAAATTAATTATCGCACAAGATTTTGGACTAAAAATTTTCTTTCTATTTGTAACCGTTTTCAAATATATTTATCTACTTTTTTTGTTACAATACCAAACTCTGTTAGAATGATATCGTGAAAAATTGATACGACTTATTCATTGGCAGGTCATAAAGGATTGTGATGAAAATAATTAATTTTCGTGATACTAACTATAATTTTTCAGTATACATGTATGTTGAGTCATTAAATGATAATGCACATGCACGTAATGGAGATTAAATTAGTATAAATGTTTTTTCGAGTTTTTACATTGTAAAAACCTTTACAGCTTTAGCCCGAATAATGGTGAAGTAGGCCTACTGTTTTTTTCTGTTTACTTACATTTACTGTGGGTTGTCTGACTTTTTTATTAGTGTTTTACCAAATATCATTGTGTTATGAGCACATTTAGATAAGTTTTTTGAAAGTTTTAAAAACTTGGATGGTTGGACGAATTGCCCCAGGGTTACTGACTTGCACTGATAAGAACGACCAAGGTTCAAAGAATTAACACGCATAGTAGAAAAATGCTACACATAACCTGAAAAAGTTTCCTTGGGCTAAGGACTGAGCTCAATAACAGTCAAACACTTGATTGAACAATAGGCTAACACTAAAAACATGTGAATACTTAATTGGATGAGTGACTAACCTTAATAGCTTTTTCCAGAACTGCATAATTTCACGCTTGCAACAAAAACTTTTGCTGGGAACGTTTTGATTATATTTAAATTGTCTTTAAACTTTTTTTCATGCAGTTTAGTGCAAAAGTCCCCTAGGTAAAGGCGCCGGGCTAGTCAATAGGGTGATAATGGTGTTAGTGAGAGTAGTCAAAATAATGAGGAAAAAAGTACTGGTGGTGGTTTTGGTAAAAAAGAGAACTTAGAAGTGGTGGCACATAGTTCACTGCCTACACAATTTGTAGGCGGTCGTACAAAGTCGAACAAACCAAAGCTAAAGCTTATAGAAAAAACACTAGCGGAGTTAGGTAACAAACAACATAAATTAGGTGAGTTACCCCATATGTTCATTAGTAGTTCTGGAAGTAGAATGTGTAAATAGAAAAAATGAGGCAAGGCATGTTATGTGACTGGGTTGGTGGGACCAACTGTGGTGGATGGCGTCCTCCTCACGTTTAGCTAAGCCAAGCCAAAGCAAAGCCAAGCCAAGCCAAGCCAAGCCAAGCCAAGCCAAGCCAAGCCAAAGCCAAGCCAAGCCAAGCCAAGCCAAAGCCAAAGCCAAGCCAAGCCGGGCCGTGCCGGGTTCAGCCAAGTAGAACGAAGGCGGAGCTTACTAGCTTTATAAGCTCGAACTTTTGTGTAGAAGAGCAGAGCTGTTCTGGGCCTGTTCATTGCCTGTTACTTGAGCATTCTTGTACAACTTATGAACTAAGCAGAAAATATATGTATAAACTCATGCACCGAGTCTTGTACCAGTGGAGGAAAGTGAAGGTTGCACAAAACCTTTACACTGGTGGCGGCAGGTGGATCGCTGACGATCCCAAGAACTCCACTACAAGACTCGCATCAGGATCCCTGGACACAAGGAGGATCACTGGACTCTGGAAGAACTGGGCTGCCTGCAAAAAACGGTGACAGTGCTCCTACTGGAAGAACTTCCTGACAACAGGAAGAAACCCAGAGAGAGCTGTAGAAAGCCCTGCGGTATCGGACCCAGTAGATGCACTGCTCCAGGAGCAGAAACTTACTAAAGGCTCTGACAAGATTTCCAGAAGAGTCAGCATGCTCGTTCCAAAAGAACTTCCTACAATTAGAAACCTGGAAATGAGCTGACAGCCAGGAACATGGTAGAGGCAATGCTCTGATAAGAGAGCAGAAACCTACTGAAAGCCAGACATGGCCAATAGGAAAGCAAGAAGTGCAGATCCGGGACCCGACTGACTAGTCGAGGCACTAGAACGGGTACTACTGATGCCAAGGGCTCAGCAACCGGCATCACAGTTTAGGACTCCCCAGTTCACTGGAAAGGAAGATGTGGAGTACTTTATTGCTTGCTTTAGGAGGTAGCTGACACCAACCGGTGAACGGAAGGGGCAACCCTATTGCACCTTCGGGAAGCCCTGGGTGAATTGGCTGAGGACTGCTGACGGACCGAGGACCAGGAGGCTAGTTTCAATGCCCTCTGGGTAAAATTCAGGCTATCTGCCAAGCAGGCACTAAGCCAGCTCAACGCCCTTAGGCAAGAAGAAAGGGCGACACTTCAGGAGCATGCTATAGAGGTCGAGAGGTTGGTAATAATTGCGTACGGGGACCTGCCGAATCGACACCGAAATAGTATGACTATGGAGACCTTCTGCAGCTCACTAAGGAACCCTGCCCTGCAGCAACATCTGCTGGTTGTACATACGCCCACGCTGGCTGACGCTGTAGGGGCCGGGAACGACTACCTCCAGATCCAAGGAGGCGAGCGTAAATTCACCAAATCTTCGGTACGAACTCTGGAAGGAGGAACCACCGACCTTGTTGTCTTGGAAAACGCAATTAGGGCGCAAGCCCTCAGCCATCCTCACTCCACCAGCTATTTCCTCCCAGGAAAAGTGGAAGGGCTGCCCATCTAGTTTTTTTTAGACACAGGATGCACCACGAACTTGATCAATAAGCAGGTCTTTGACCGATTTTCAAGAACCGTACGGGACCAACTCAAAAAGAGTGACAGCCATTGACTATTGACTGATGGAACACAGCTCCCCTTCTACGAGATAATTCGTCCGGCCATCCGCCTGAAGGATGTAAAGACAGAGGAAGTATTTGCGGTTAGCCATCTGAGCTAGGATGCCATAGTCAGAATGCCATTCTTCATGGCCCATGAGTGCTCTCCCGAATTTCAGCAACCGGTGATCTGAGTGGATGGCAGACAGCTAGTCTGCATGGATCGACATGGGCAGCTGCTAGAGAGCAAAGTACAGGTGATAAGGGGGATAGTGGTCCCGCCCGGACAGAGATGGCAATACACTGTCGCATCACCACGCAAAATTACTGCCCCAAGGGACTGATCGAAGGACTTTCCGACGGACCTCCGATAGCAAGTAGCTTGAATCAGCCGGGACCCAAGGGGCAGGCTATCACCCGCTGCGTGAATGCTACAGAGCGGCCATTGACTTTCCGGTCCGGAGCAACTATCGGCACTTACACGGGAGTGGAGACCCCACAAGTCGATAAGGATGATCCCTTACTGTGCGACGCCGGTTCGACTTCAATCAATGGAGTGCCAGCTCACCTTGAGGAATTGTTCGAGGCAGCCCTGCTGAACTGTGAAGGGACGGGTCAAATGACAAGGTTGGCTTCCTTGCTGAGTCGATATGCCACCGTGTTCAGTACGGGTGACGGTGACGTAGGAAGGACCACCGAGGTATAACGTTCCATTCCACTTAAGGAGGGCACTTGGCCAATCCAGCAACTCCCCCCCCCCCACAGGCTCGGATCGGAAAAGGAGGCCGAGTCCAAAAGTCAGGTCCAGGATCTGCTCAAGCAGGGGCTTTCCGAGCCAGCCAGAGGAGTTTGGAGCTCCTCCGTGGTGTTGGTCCAGAAGAAGGACGGCAACTGGCGCTTCTGCATCAACTACCGGCATCTAAACGTCGTCACCGAGCAGGACGCCTACCCTCTACCCAGGATCAATGACAGCCTGGACGCCCTGTTCAACAGCCGCTATTTCATTACACTCGACCTGGTGAGCGGGTACTGGCAGGTACCCCTGGATGCAGAGGCGTAGGAGAAGTTGGCCTTCTCGACACGGTCCGGATTGTGGAAATGCAAGGTGTTGCCTTTCGAACTGACATCCGCCCCCGCCGCCTTCCAAAGACTCATGGAACGCGTTTTACACGGCCTCCACTGGAGAATGCTGCTACTATATCTGAATGATATTATAGTCAGTGCCCTGGACTTTGATACGCTTCTGCATCGGCTGGAGGAGGTCTTCCAGAGACTCCACAAGGCCGGACTGAAGTTAAAGCCGCCCAAGTGCAAACTATTGCAACCCCAGGTCCGCTACCTGGGCCACATAGTAAGCCAAGACAGAGTCTCTACAGACCCCGACAAGGTGAAGGCAGTCACGGAATGGCCGAGCTCGTGCGGAGTGAAAGAACTCCAAGGATTCTTCAGGACGGTCAGCTACTACCGACAATATATCCCAGAGTTTACCACTACAGTGCATCATTTGCACTGACTGACTGCAAAAGGAGAGCCCTGAAGATAGACGGAAGGGGAACAGATCGCCTTCAACGCACTGAAGGATAGTATCAGCACCGCCCCGATCTTGGGCCACCCAGATCCGAGGAGGCAGTACATGTACATCTTGGGCACAGACGCCAGCGGATGTGGAGTGGGGGCCGTGTTGTCCCAAATACAGAAGGGCATGGAGAGAGTCATTGCTTTCTACATCAAGACCCTCACCCCCTCAGAATGCAATTACTGCGTCACGGGACGGGAGCTGTTTGTGGCAGTAAAGGCAGTTAAGCACTTTCGGCCGTATTTGTATGGCCAGGAGTTTCTCCTTTAGACGGACCACGTGTCACTCCGGTGGCTATGTAGAAAGAGGGAACCCTTGAATCAAGTAGTCCGACGGCTAGATATGCTGACTGAGGTCCGCTACATCCTGGAGCATCGGTAAGGGACTCGCCATGGGAACACAGATGGGTGGAGCAGGCAAACTTGCGAGGACTGCCGGCAATGCGCGAGCATTAAACAGAGGGACGGGGCCCCTCACAGAAAGAGTTGGCAAGGGAACAAGGGCCGTTAACTGCGTGGGTACCGACCAGTTGGCTAGATGGGACTCTTACTCTCAACAGGGCGGGATCGACCCTGGACAATGTCGCGTACCCCGGAGTGCCGGCCGGCAACTCGCACGGGACTCCTGCCCCAACAGTGGCAGGATTGAACCTGGGTGCTGGAGGATCGCCGAGGGGCTACCGGTCACACCAGGGATAACAGGACCAAAGGGTGAGCTGGCAAGAACACAAGCCATCAGACAAAGACTAGTGGCCATGTATCGTGTCATTGCTACAGGAGAAGAAGTGCCAGCAGAACACCTGGAAGTCGGGAGCAGAAAGATGGATATCCTGCATGGCATGCGAGGCTCTCTGCGCGTACGTCAGGACAGCGTGCTGAAAGCATGCGTGGCCCTTCAGGGCCACGCGTGCTTCCAGCCATCTGAAACGCAAGCGCCAGATCAGCCACGCACCATCTGCCCCCGGCCATGCCAGAGACCACGATGTGGCAAACGCACACCCTGGTTCACTCTGGGGTGGGAAGAACGATAAGTCCTCTCCAGCTGACTTGGTACTGGCCCGGACTGACGGCCACAGTCAATCGGCTCATCAAGAGTTGTGAAGTGTGCCAGGCTGCAAAGCATGGAGGGACAAAGGTGGCCGGAGGGAAAGAAGGCTCTATGTCAGACAACCCTGGCAGAAAATGGCCGTAGACCTGGTGGGGTGATTTCCAGTCACGCCTAGGGGGAAAAAATGGGTGCTGGTCCTCACTGACCACTTCACCCAGTGGCAGGACGCACTGGCACTACCTGACGCCACCACCCTGGTGGTCCCAACTGCACTAGATGAGCGGGTCTTCTGCTACCTGGGGTTACCTAAGCAGATTCACACGGACCAAGGGACGCAGTTTGAGAGCCAACTGATGGCCGAACTGTGGTAACTCTGGAAAGTGGGGAAAACCCATATGACTCCTTATCACCCACAGGACAACAGAATCGTTGAACGGAAAAATTGGGGCTTGGAGGCTCATTGAGGGCACTAATCCTGGCCCGGTGACAGGACGAGTGGGACCTGCTTCTTCCCCAGCTGAAGAAGGCATACCGAGGCACCCCCGCCCCCGTAACCAGAGAGACAGCCAACATGTTAATGTTGGGGCAGGAGCTGAGGTTGCCGGACCAGCTGGAAAGCCACCCACCACCGACCCAGTTCTTTCTTGCCCACAAGCATGCCCTTAAGGTGCAGCGGAAACTGCAGACAGTGCACGAGGCGCTACGACAAAGCCATATGGAGGTGCGACAGGAGGACCAGGAAGAGCCACCACTGTACGCCCCAGGCGACTGGGTATGGCTCATGAATAAACGCCGGAGACGGGGAAAAAATCCCAAGCTGCAGGCGAAGTTCGTGGGACCATACCAGGTCCTGAAGGCTTGGGAAACCACACATATCTGGTAGAATGACAGGGCCAGTCTTCCATTCAGAGCGAAGGTACGCTGAAACTTTAATATTCTTGCCCAGAAAGGTTGGGGCGAGCCCCGGCTACCCTGGTGCCAAGGTGAGGCCCTAATAAGAAAGGAGCTCAACCCAGCAGGTCGAAAGGAGCAGGAGGAGGTCAGAATCGACCCTGTACCCATAATACCATGCCCAGCTGGAAAAAGTTGCTACTAGAAGCTGCAGACAAACCAGGGCAGGAGATAACTCCGGGAGAAAATTTAGCCAAACCGGAGGAAGGAGAAAGCCAAAGACGCCCTCTGAGTTCTGAAGAAGTCAATCCGGCCACATGGAAAAAGTTTCGGGAGAACCTGAAGCAAACCCGGTGGTGACCGAAAAGACCACATCATTAGATCCCATCAACCCCGCAATCCAATCAACTCCGGTCCGGCACAATCTGAGGCCAGCCCGGACAACTAGGAAGCCGGAACGGTACGGAGATGGTGTATGTTATTCTATGGAATTGCCGGAAAACGGTAAAACGGTTCTCACGGATGCAACCAAAGCTTTCCTTTTAAAGCACTCATTTTCTCTGGACGACATCAGAGCGCTGGGAAAGATGGATAGCGAAGGCAACACATCACTACAGGGCGTACTGACTTCGGTTGCAATTACCGTGAAAGAAGCTGGAGAAGGAATGGAGAGGCCAACACCGGCAAATGTGGTGGCCTACAAGGGGGATGACACGGAGCTGAATATGACATGATAACCGGAATCTGCCGTATTAGAAATTACCGAAGAAGGAGCAGAGGCGTTGTTAAATGCAATCCTAACCGAGGAGAGAGTAAAAGATCTGCTCAACGAGGCCATTCCAGAAGAAGTGGAAGAAGAGTGCCGGGTGGCTGCTGTGCGAACTAAGAGGAGGTGAGTCAGCCTCCCCTCACTGTAGATGTCCTCTTCTCCACCGGCTGTTACCGTTGGGGAAAGCATGCCCGTAAGAGAGCCGGAGCCAGAGGAAACTTGGCCGCGGAAGAAGAGGATAGTAAGGACTATCAAATACATGTCTTCTCGGACGATCTCATGAGCAGAGGAACAGGTGAAGCACGGGAGTTGCCGGATCTGCCAGTTTACAACCAGCACCCAGCGGATCCACTTTAATGTCCTACAACAATACTTTGTGTTTGTGTGCCTCTGTGTCTGGCAGCACGTGTCGAGAGACCAAATGCTATTACACCACGCTACTCACCAACAGGGAGGAGTGGAGCCGGTGGTGTATCTGGTCAACCTAGGGCTCCTGGGAGCAGTTCTGTCAGGAAAGCAGGCAGGGATCTCTGATGATGGCTGACTGCACTCCCACTACTAGAGGAAGGAGGCACCGTAGCCCGCGAAGAGGAGTCCAGCAAGCCAATAATCAGCTGTGCCCCCAGCCCGGGTCCATCCGGCCTCGATCAGGAGGAGCCGGACGGCCTTGGCTCTTGCCGGGTCACGCACACTAGCCGAGATAGTGGGACAAACTCCAGCTAGCCAGATCCTCCTGCAGATGCAGCGCAGCCGGGCCCGGTTGTTAGCACAAGATGCCCAGGAGTGAACCAGGGCTGCCGAGACAATGCAGACAGTTTTACAGCAGAGACACTGGGAGGGCCGGGAGCGCCAGCTACTGCTGGAGGAGGTGGAGCGCCTCTGCTACGGAGCTCGCCAGCATGAGGCCCTGGCCGAACTGGTGCTCTCTCAGGACATAAATTGGAGACCTTAGTCACAAATGGGAGAGTGTGTGGTAAATGGCGTCCCCTTACGTTTAGCCAAGCCAAACCAAGCCAAAGCTAAGCCAATGCCAAGCCAAGCCGGGCCGTGCCGGGTCCAGCCAAGTAGAACAGAGGTGGAGCTTACTAGCTATATAAGTTCGAACATTTGTGTAGAAGAGCCGAGCTGTTCTGGGCCTGTTCATTGCCTGTTACTTGAGCATTCTTGTACAACTTATGAACTAAGCTGAAAATGTATGTATAATCTCATGCACCGAATCTTGTACTAGTGGAGGAAAGTGAAGGTCGCACAAAACCTTTACACAACATCACACTGATGCCTGGGGCAAAGGCAGTTACAGGTTATCATGAAAGTATTAAAAAGTTGAAGACATAGTATAGAAGCTAGCAAAAAGCAAAGATAACAGAATATACAGCTTTTCTTTGTGGCTGTTAATGTGAGTATTTCTATTTATACAACAAAAATAGTTACTTATTTTAGATGTGACAACCTTCAAACAATCACAAAATGCAAAGATTTGTTAGGATGCTATTAGCTTTTTACCAGACGCTAAGATGCAAAACACAAAAGGTTTATTGTGCAGATTAGAACAATTTTTTGATTGATAGACTGCCATAAAGGTTGAAGCTAGAATACCACAGTATCGTAAGTACCGAAGATTTTTGACAGCGGTTTCAAAATTAATAAGTCTGGTTTCCACCAACTACGTTACTTGTTCCAGCTGCTTTATATGTATGTACAAAGGTTCTCACAACATTCTTATCTTCTGGTTATACATTAAGTTACTAATTACCACCTTGGATGACATTCCTATATTTCAGCATGAAGATAGTTAATTGTAGAATTTTAATATATACATATGTATTTCAAGTTAATTGAATTAGAGAACCAAATATATTAAAGAGAAGATTGTATAAACCTTAGAAAATATGTGCAATAAAATCAACGCGTAGCAGTAGGCCACAAAAATGCAAGTTGTTGTCACAACCAACTTAAACAGGTAAATATCTGTTATGATATCACTCGTACGGATTAAGATCTTCGGTGTTAAAGACTACTTGTTTTCAGAAACTTGAGTTGCCAAAATATTCCGGTAGTCATCTGGCATGTCTCACAGGTGCAATGCTCAAACAAGCAGAAACACTAAACACATGCAGATGAAGTACAGTGTTGTAGTCCCTGATATACAGTGAAATGCAGCAGCTGACATGTTAACAATCCTAACTAGTTTCTTATTATTGATGGCAGTGGTTATAATATCTATCAGATTGAAAAGGTTAGCATGAGTTTAATTTTAAAAAGTTGTGTTTAAAATATTTTTATACTGTAGGTATAAAAATGGGGAAAATTGTAAAAATATTGATAACATTCATAAAATTTACGTTTTCTGTAAAAACTTTGTAAAACTAGAGAAGTACTCAAAAATATTGATTAGCATTAGTATGATTATCAACTAATATAATAATGAGTCTTTAAAAGCAAGACAAATTACATTTGTGTTTTCTGAAATAGTTGGAAAGTTAGCAAACTTTCTACTTATTCTGCTATACCAAAAACAGTTTAATTCTCTTTTACATCTTCATATGGTGTTTCATGCATCACACTAGCATATGGATGGTCTCTGTGACTCTCTGAAATCAGTGCTTCGTAGTTGCCATCTCTTGTATCTGGTAAGATAAAGAGCTCAAGATTATCTTAAACATTTTACAAAAGAACCTTTTATGTACACATACAATGATTCACTGGTATAGCTACTTCAGTTTTCATCACCTGAGGCTGGTAAAGTTCTCAAGTTAATTTCTGTGTCTGCTATTTCTGCTTTCCTAAAATAGAAAGACATTCTATGTTACTACAGACATAAACACCCGATTTACATGTACATGTAACTAGGTGAATTCACAGCGTTGCATGTTTCTTAGCATGGCTAAGAAACACCTTTTACGAAATAGCATTACATAATAGATCTTATCCATCTAGCTTTTAATACCTGAGCTTTTATTTCAGCTTACCAGCCAATGCAGAATCTTGTGTATAGCCCTCACTAAGCATTTTATCTGATGAGTGTTACACACCTTTTGTGTAATACGAAACTTTTAGTAATTTTTTGCTTAGTCAAATTTTAATAAATTTCTTACCAAATTTATAGTAAGCTCTACTTTAGTATCGAGCACTTTATGCTGACTTTTAGCCTATACTTAATTGTATATATATATATATATATATATATATATATATATATATATATATATATATATATATATATATATATATATATATATATATATATATGTATATATATATATGTATATATATATATATATATATATATATATTTATACATACAGGTATATATACATATACTGGTATACTAATTACTGGACAGATAGCGCAGTTGGTAAGGTATCGGGCCAGTGATCATTAGGTCCTAGGTTCAAACCCAATAACTGCACCCTTCTGGGTGCAGTTGTTGGGTTTGACAAGACCCTTGCGGTCCTTAGACAAGACCCTTGCTTGTATAACATCTACAACCTCTATGATGAGCGCAATAACCAAAGCCATGCCGGCTCGGACGTCACCCGGTCAAACAAGGTCCGCACTGCCTGTAGCTGAACCAGGACAAGGCAGAGAAAAATGGGCTACTGGTTCAAAACGGATGAAATGGACTAGGACTGAAAACACAGACCTCATGCAGTGCTACTTTATGAGTGAACCTCAAAAGTGGGGCTATATGGGAAAGATGCGTCAACTGTGGATAAACATGCGCCCTGAATTGCCACTAACTGCTAAGCAACTTGTAGCTCAGAGGAGTAACATAATCAAGCGACACCTCAAATCAGAACTTGAGGTAGATGAAATTAGGAAACAGCTCACCCAAGTAACCTTGACCAACGAGGAGTGCATATCAACACACACCGTCACACATACACGATCTTGTGTTGACTCACAAGTTGAAGAAGACATGCACTCTGACCTTGACCCAAGGGTGAAGGAGCTTGTGGAAAATATCATCAACAAGGTGCCAGCTGCTAATGATTATGGAAGCAGGGTACCACTATGGAGAGACATTAACTTCGCACTGGAGTCGATCTCAACTAAATCGATTAGTGAGACTAATGCCTTGATCTACAGTACGGCCACCATTGTCTTGGAGATGCGTATTAAGCCACTGTTAACAAGGCTTCAAGCCATTCCATCTTGGCAGCTGAGGCTACAAAATAAGATCAATGACTTGCGCAAGAAAGTTAGTAGGCTCAGTGAAAAATCTAACCACAGTTTGGAGCGTCCAAAAAGGGAAGCCACAATAGAAGCTCTAGAATCTGCCAAACAGCAGCTAGTAGCACTCTCGGCACGACTGAAGCGGTACACCAAAGAGCGGGATAACAAGAGAATGAACAAACTGTTCATCAATAATCCATCTAAAGTGTATTCTCAGTTCAAAGGTGAACTGCGGAGGCCAATGTCAGATCCTCCCCAATCCAGCACCTCAAAGTTCTGGAAGGACATTTGGGAAAAAGAGACTACTCATAACGCCACTGCAAATTGACTGAAGAGGCTTAAAGATAGCCACCAACACACTGTGGCTCAGCAAGGACTCACCATCGGCGAAGTGGACATCAAGTGCAGAGTGAAGGGTATGAAGAAGTAGGCAGCACCTGGCCATGACACTAAGCCTTCTGGTTGAAGAAATTGACATCACTTCACACTAGAATGGCTAAGCAGATGGAATGCCTAATAGAAGAAGGCGACCATTCGGAATGGCTGACCAAAGGACGAACTGTACTTCTGATAAAAGATCCAAAGCAGGGACCGATTCCCAAAAATTATCGACCAATAACGTGCTTGCACACCACCTGGAAACTGCTCTCAGGAATAGTTGCAGACAAACTGGAAGAGCACATGAGTCACTATATGACCAGTGCTCAGAAAGGAAATGGGTGCAACACCCGAGGAGCCAAACATCAGTTACTGGTGGATCGGACGGTCTGTCAAGACAGCAGCAGAAGGCATACCAATCTTGCCATAGCTTGGATCGACTACAAAAAGGCCTATGACTCAATTCCCCATAGTTGGATACTTGAGGGTTTCAGTATGTACAATGTTCACCCTGCTCTTATGGCATTCATCAATATGTCAATGACCAAATAGAAGACGGAACTGGAGGCTAATGGCAAAAAGCTGGTGAGTGTACAAATTAAGCGAGGCATCTATCAAGGCGACTCCTTATCACTGCTGCTCTTCTGCATATGCCTAAACCCTCTAAGCAATATGCTGGAGAAGACTCACTATGGGTACCAGTTTAAGAGTGGCACCAAGATAAACCACCTCTTCTACATGGATGACATCAAGCTGTACGCTAACAAAGAAAGGGACATTGATTCGCTAATACACCTCACTCAGGTATACAGCAAGGACATCCGAATGACCTTCGGTATTGAGAAATGTAGAAGACAAATTATTAAGAAAGGTCATTCTATGCTCACATATGGCCTAAGAATGCCAAATGGTACTATCAAAGATATAGAAGAAGGGTACAGGTACTTGGGGATTATGCAAAGCAACATCAACCACGAAGCCGAGGTACGTCACAAAGCCATTACTGAATACAAGAAACGCCTTCGGCAGGTCCTACGGAGCCAGCTCAATGCCAAGAACCAAGTCATGGCAATAAATACCTATGCACTGCCAATAATAAGATATCCAGCAGGCTTAATAAAGTAGACTGAGGAAGCCATCAAGGAAACAGATATAGCAACTCGTAAACTGCTGACCATGCATGGAGCACTCCACCCAAAATCTGACACTACTAGATTGTATCTCGATAGGAAAGATGGCGGTAGGGGATTCAAAAATGTACTGCAGACAGTGAATGAGGAAGAGCAAAGCATCAAAGCCTATGCAGCCTCCATGGCCACTTCAGATAAGTTGCTAGCTGAATTTCAATCGGCTGCTCTTACAATGGACCTTCGCCCTTATGATGGGGAAATTGACTGGCACACGAAACCTCTTCATGGTGCTTACCACCGACAAATATCTAAGGTTGGCGATCTTCACCAGACATATATGTGGCTGAACAAAGGAAACCTAACGGCCAATACAGAGTCACTAATCATAGCAGCCCAGGAGCAAGTGCTCCCATCAAGGCAACTCCAAACAAAAATCTATCACACTAGAGACGATCCTAGATGCAGGCTGTGCAAAGATGCACCTGAGACCATCCAACACACATCAGTGGATGCAAGTTGCTAGCAGGAAATGCATAAACTGAGCGGCATAATCATGTCGCAGGTGTTGTGTATAAAAGTCTATATGATGAGTATGGCCTTAATAAACCACAACACAGGTGGGAAGCTCCTGGTAAGGCCAATGAAAATGATCGTGCTAAGATCCTCTGGGACTTCTACATCCGGACTGACAAGCATGTCCTAGCAAACCAACCAGATATAGTGGTGGTGGACAAGGAAAACAAGAGAGCTACTATAATATATATCGCAGTACCCTATGACTACAATATAGACAGCAAAGAAAAAGAAAAAGTAGAGAAATATCTCCCTCTTGGAGAAGAGATTGAAAAATGCTGGGATGTAAGATTAACTGTAATCCCAGTAGTTATTGGGGCACTGGGCGCAATAACACCGGCGCATTAAATGTGGCTTGCCCAAATACCAACAGCAATCAACTCAGGTGAGTTGGAGAAAAGTGCGCTACTGGGAACAGCTAAGATCTTGAGGCGAGTGCTCAAACTCCCAGGTCTCTGGTAGAAGACCCGAGTTAGAGCAGAAACTACCACCCATACGGGTTAACCGGGTTGAGGAAACAATTATATATATATATATATATGTATGCTGTATTAATATAAATTCACTCAACATGTTTATTGTCTAGGCTGTATTTATCTTTATTATATTCACCTGATTTTTTCTGATTCTAAGCTCTTCAATTGTTCATCTGAAAATAAGCAACCACAATAAAACAATGAAATGCGTTTTTTTCTGACTGCACCAGTTATAAATTATTTCATAATGACACTTAAAAATTTAGTATATTGGTTTTATGGCACAGAAACTGTCAAACTAGTTTAATATTTTTTGATTCGACTAAAAAACTGTTGGTCAAAACTCACCAGCTCTTTTTTTCCACCAACAAAAGACAGCCGACTGTGAGACAAGTGCAACAAGTGCAACAGCAAGAACACCAACTACACTTCCTAATAAAACAGCATGTGTAGCTTCTTTTTCTGTAACCAATAAAGCTTGGGTTGTTGATGGTAGTCCAGCTGCTTCTCTCCATATGATATTATATATATTGGTTATTGGCTCAAGGACTAAAAAAGAAAGTTCGAGGAAAGATTTAATTTTACCACATCTTTGCATTTGGTTCAGCTATGAAAAAGTTAATAAGCGATTAATTGCCTTAGTTGGTAGCTGAATCTTAGTCACCTACAAATCTAGAGGTAAAGCTTATATCCAATTAGTTTTTTCAATTTAAAGGTTGACTTGCAACAAAATCTACATTATAGTTATTTGGTATCAAAACATTCACCATGTCTCACTCTGTTGTGTTGTAGGTGCCAAATATGTGGGAATGTGATTACAAGCTCTTAAAAGCTCAAAAATGAAAAGCCACCGTAGATTCGAATCTGTTTATTTCTCTGACGTAGTCATGACAGTTTGGTTATTGTCTTGTCACGTGATGTTCTTACGGGAATTGAAAGGCCAATAAAAAGCTCAATATAAAACTTATCGTAGCACTAGTTTATGACAAACACTTCGGGTTTTACCGAAGACCCTGTATCAAATATAGATGCTCACTACTTTACAGTTTTGTTTCGGCTTGGTCTAATCGGCACGTCGTAATCTGATCATGTGACCCAATGCTTCGCAAATAATTTCTGCAGCACTTTTCGATTATCACAGGGGACCAACAGGCTCGTCATGATTATCAGACAATGATATGTACTCCTTCAACCTGAGGTTAAAAAATTAAATGAAGTTTTACGGTAAGTTATAAGATGTCACTGCTAAAAGTGACAGCATTACAATGACGATGCAACAGATGCATAAAAACAATCAAAATGGTTTTATTGAATGCGTGAAGTATATTTGTGAAAATATTTCGACGAATAAGGTTGCATGAAACTGTAAACAGAAGCCATCTACCACAACTACGTCACGTTTGAGTCGTTTTGCAAAGAGAATCCAAACTACGGCCATCTCGTGTGGCTGCGATTAACTGTTTGTTTTTAGCTTTTAAGAGCTTTTAATCACGTTTCCGCATATTTTGCGCCTACAACACAACAGAGTAAGACATGGTAAATCTTTTGATACCAAACAACTGTAATTTGAATTTTGTTGCAAGTCAACCTTTAAGTTTCACAGATTTTGGAGCTGCATTGCTAACTTATAAATGAGCTAATTTTAACTAAGTTACAAGTTTTTAAATAAACTAAAACATGTATAACTTTAGAAAGTAATAAAAGTAGAGGTTTTTTACAGACACTTAGTCAACCCAGTGACTGCATTCATTACTTTGGTGTCCTCGCAGTACAAGTTCAATGTATCACATTTGTAACAAGAAATTTCGTAAATGTTTGTTGATATTGAAGCTGTTACTGAAATTTTTCAATAAAATCAGTCTCAAGCTAATATTTTTTAGCATAAAATTCATTTCAACGTTTATGTCTGACATTTACCTAATTCCCAACAATATAAGTCACTCACATTCAATAGAAGCAGTGCATCTGATTCTCTCTAGTTGACCATTCTTTCGAGAATTTGCAGGAATGACTAGTTGGTAAGTTGCAGTGTCTGTACATCCTTTACTACATATCCAAGTGTAAGAAAGAGTTGGAGTTCCTATCGCATTGCATGACAGTGTCAGCGGTGATTTAGGGTCTTGGCGCAAAACATTTGGTAATATTTCATAGTCAATATCTACAATTATAGAACCATTAACTTAGTATAGCAGATTTAGATACTTAAACCTAAAACTAAGGCATCAACACACACTTTTTATTTTTGATGAGCCAGTTAACTTGATATCTCTTTAACATGATTTAGTGAAAGTTGTGATAGACTCGATAATAACCAACTCAACTTACAGTGAGGTTTCTTATCTTCAGACTTGGTGATGATATCAGGATAGAGATTCGCCAGAGCTAAATGAGTTATATCCTTACACCTTAGAATCAATCCTTCTCTATCCTCTTCAGTAGGTGTGTATATATTGGTACTCGCAACCACTACATTTCCTCCTAACACTTCTGTAGAGAAAAAGTAAAAGAACAATGTATATGTGAAAGTTTTTATAGTGTGGCGATTAGATGCATTAGAACGCTTAAGACTTCATAAGATCTATGACACATGAGTTATAGATTTGCCAATGAACCATGGAAAAGAGGTACTAGGAGTATTTTTTTATTTTAGTAATGCACTTAACCCTATTGTCTACCAGATACTCATTCACAAATTAATGTCAATGCAAATTTCATTGTTTTCTAATCACTAGATATAAAACTATTTATATTATAGAAAAAACAGACAACAATCTATAGAAAACTCTAAATCTAGCATTTCAAGTATAAATTGAAGCGTTCTTCAGGTTTTTATCCTGGATCTAACTTCGTTTTTGATAAATAAATAAAGATATATATATATATATATATATAAATATATACATATATATATATATATATATATATTATTGGTCTTGTTTTTTATTAATCTTTTGAAATCTATCCTTTAATCTGATAACACAAACTTATTTTTTTAATCTAGCAATTAAAATAATGACATAAATATAGTAATTAATGAACTGGAATTGCTTGAACAACGATGTGAGACAAATACATTAACTGTAAACATGAAAAAAGCAAAGTACATGTACATTGTAAAGAAAAACTATCAAAACAAAAATAAATTGAAAAAACCAGTAAAATTATTTGATCTTGAGCTTTAGGAAACATCTTTGATGAAGTTTTTAGGGATCTATTTTGGTAGATCAATTCATGCTATAGGAAACAAACTTTGATTAGCTAAATAAGCGGATAAGACCTATGTCGAGCCTGATAAGTGAATGTTCCAAATTTTTAACCAGAAGTGTTATGGAACTAATGCAAAATACATTTATCACCTCTAAAAATTGATTTTTTTTCTAGAGTAATGGGGAAATGTTCCATTTTATTATTTATGAAAAAATTAGTATAACAAAAGCATGTAGTGCAGGTAATCTTTGATAGACTACTGCTGATTTCACCAGCAGTGGAATCTTTTACAGATTTTCTAGAGCTAATTTATGTACAGATTTTTGTGTGGCCTGTTGAAAAAACTTACCGGTAAAAATTTTATTTAAATTATTATAAAGTATAAAAGATTCTCACTAAAATAATAGATTTTTGAAAACCGATTTACTATTACCAATGTTCTATACCACTTCAAATCAAAGCACAGTTAAATGCAGATCGAGTTTCATTACCATGAAAAAGTCTCACAAAAAACTTACAAAAACCTCCAATATTTTGTTTTTTAATTGTCAAGAGTCATTTGTTTAACATAGATTAATCAAGACCGACCTAATTTTCGAATTTCGAATTTAACGTCTATCTGAAAATATGCCAAACTCTGAGGGCCAAGCGCCTTGACTAACTGCAGTGCCACTGCGCATCATGGCTTCATCATACCTTAAGATGTAGGAATTAAGCATCAATTAATTTTTTCATTTGGTCATTATTGTAGCTGAATTTATTTTTTGCTGACTGTTTTGTTTTTACTATTTGACAAAATTAAACACACGCACACACATACACACATGTACACATAAACACATGATGATGTCAAGTATGGCAGCAGCATACCACAGAATGTAACATATAACAACAGAGTGTTACAAGTGGTGTCATTGTTTTTGGCCTGATTGAAGTAAAATTGGGTTACAAAAAAGGTGTCTGCATTTACCCATGCACATTTTTAATTAGGTAGAAAATATCAAAAAAATTTTAGCTTGTTATTTAGTTTATCCGATTTGCTTCCCCGTTAAACATTTTTATGCTGTAATAGCACAAAAGTTTTTAGATTTGTTTTTTCCTAAAAACAATCATTCATGAAATAAATTTCGGTCAACCAAACAAGATTTAAATTGTCAATTAGTCGATTTAGGAAGCGTGATCTAATAAAATGCACTGAAGTGTTAGTGCATTGTCATCAGTTAGGGCTTTGTAATGTGTATTTTTGTACGTATCTAAGTCATTGTCAGCTCCATTCACCAATGTTTTGTGTAAATGAAGATGACAATGACTGAGATACACAAGATACACTGAGACAGACACTTTAAATACACAAGTAAACAAATGTAGGGGTATATCATATCACTGCAATTGTTTACTACTTAACAACCCTTAGCTAATATCTATTGCCTCTATGTATATTAACACTACTCAGTACACTACTGTATATTACTAACCATAGTCATATACAGAGTCAGGACTCCCTCCAGTTGATGTACAGTTGAATGTGAACTCTGTCCCTTCAACTATTTTATCAGGACTGTTCATTAGAAGATTATCAGGTTTAACTAAAACAGTAACAATTTATCAATCATGAAAATTTCTATTATTGATGACTATTGTTAGTATTATGTTCAGAACTATATTTATTATTATTGAACATGTTTATTAATATCAAACAATTGTTGTAGACTAACACATTAGTAAATACATGTATTCATGTACCAGTAACACTTGAATATAGTATAGTCAGTTTAAGTCAGTAACTGTGCTGGTGTTTTCAGAAATTGATTTTACATATCCAAAAATTATATTGTTCTTTTAGTGTTTGTGAATAAAAAAGCCTACGGCGGATATCTTAGCTAACAAACAAAATATTCTAATTAATGTAGTTTTGGAGAGAAAGATAGTTGGGCCTCGATAAAGCCACTTGTGTAGAAGAAAAAGTCTCCTTGAAATTATCCGTCTTCTTATGGCAAAAACAATTTGGTGTGGACAATAGAAAGAGCTAATAACTACCTGTTTATAAATACTGGCTGTGCATCCATACAATAGACAGAAAAAAGAGTTTACCAGAAAGAGAACACAAAAACACTTATGTTATTACCTAAGAATTATGAATTGTTATTTGGAGGATATATACATTTCTGCTATTGACTACTGCTGGAATTATCTTGGTGTGGTTACAGAAAAAGTTTGCAAAAAACCTATTGCCACTGTTTAAAGGGTTTCCTGCTCCAGAAAGAATGGTAACATTAAAAATAATGGCTACTGATACAGTAATGCTCCAAATAAGGGCTTGCGATACAGTAACACTGAAATTAATAGGTGATGATACAGTAAAACTTACTAAAATAGCTAGTGATAAAGTAACTGTCAAAATAATGGCGATTGATACAGCAACACACATAATAATGGCTAGTGATACAGCAACACACATAATAATGGCTAGTGATACAGTAACACACATAATAATGGCAATTGATACAGCACCACTCAAAAGCTAGTAAAACAGTAACAGTCAAAATAATAGCTAGTGATACAGTAATACCCTAAATAATGGCTAGCAATACAATAACATTCCAAATAATGGCTAGTGATACAGTAACACACCAAATAATAGCTAGTGAAACGGTAGCTGATACATGACTAGTGAAGCGTAAAGTTGGTGGAAGTTCTTAAATTTGATTAAAATAACGAGTCTTATAGTGAGCCCCAAAAAGTATTGCTTCTAATCTTGGCCCACTTTTAAAAGAAACTGACATATTGGTGTACCTCCATTAGCTATATACTAGTATCCTGGCAATCTATTGTGCCGTGAGCAATTTTCAGGTGTTATGATAAAACAAAGAGAATAAGTTGCTGCACTTGTGGCTGCAATTATTACAAAATACCCAAAAAGCAATTGATTGATGCAGGTGATAGCTAGTCAGTATATCAAACTGAATGTCACAAGTTGGAGCCCAGTTAATAGCTATCTTTTATTCTAATTTCTGATTCTAGCTTTGAACAGAAGAACTGACAGACAGACACAGTTTTCATTATAGTAAGAAGATTTTAACTTTATTTTAGACATCAAGTAGTTTGTTCATTTTTCCTTTGCACACAAGACTTTGCTGTGTAGGAAAAAGAGAAAAATTTATCAAAATGGACATGTGGAAATGAAGATGTTCTCTTTCCTCAACATAAGTTTATTGTAATGATGCACTCTCCCCAACCAAGTGATAGCGATACAAAAATTAGTTGATATGAGCCATTAATAACACAGTCAACGTACAGTCACTAAAGAAATAAGTTTAGTTTTTTTCTTTTTAATGGGTCAAAAAGATAAGTATAGGGAAATATTAGAACGGGTTAGGTCAGGGTACTTTCCAGAAACTATGATTTAATATAGAGATTTTTTAAATTGTGAGTGAGAATTTGGGTTTGTTTCTTCGTGTTGTCAGGTTTTGGGGTTCCCTAGGCCATATAACCATGCTTTAAGTAGTTTATAGGTTTTCATTATAACTTCCAGTTTTTGTCTAATTATATCATTATTACTTTTACGCAGCTCATCGTATTAACATGAATTGTCTGTATTATTAAAAAGTGATTTGTTGTGAGTAATGAGGATATGCAAGTATTTGTAATAGTCTGTCATACTTTACATTAAAACAATTGAACATGACCAAAATGAAAACAAGCTTTAGTAAAAGAATTAATTGTGATACTGATATTAACTGTTGCAGCAACAGAAGAGGCTTTATGTCAGCAAACAGTCAAGATGAAAATGGAAACAAAAAGAAGATGAATTGAGTGAGCGTGAGAATGAAACTTTTATCGGAAGCGCGAATCTAACAAAGCAAATACACTTATTTAAATGGTTTTATTTTAGTTTCTGCAATTTTAGCCATTTATTGTGTAATTCGCATCCTATTGTATTTTATTTTCAACATTTAAAAAGTGATTGCTATTTAGTTTACAATTTTGCAGATTTTTTCATAACCTGAAAGCGATTATTAAAACTGGAATCGCAATGAATGACTCAATTTCTATTGCATATAACTAGTCAGCTCTTGTTGCAAACTTTAGCGAACACAAATCGGTGGAATGAACCTTTATACAACATTTTCGAACAGGTTCCTAAAATTCAAAATTGCATTGAAATTTAACAAATTGAAAATAATTTCTCGCAGCTCCAAATAATTGCATGTCAGATTATAGCAACTGCAGATGTTAATTGCTAGCAAAATATAACAGCTTGGGAAAATTTTTTTGACCTTTGAACACACATTTATTTACAGTCAAATTTATAAAAGGTTTAACTAATTGGGGCAGGCAAACATGGCTTTCTCTCCGCCATAGCTGTGAATTAGCCTGTTTAGATTTGTTTTACATGTATAACATAAAGTCCCCATAACACAAAAATTTTAAAGGCAGATATTTATGATGCATGAGCATACACTATGTATGGACAACATGAAAGTTTTACATTACTAGGCAACTGTCAGCAGAATCCAGCTTAATAATTTATTAGACTTGCTTTTTTGTAAGAAATGTCCACAGCACTTCATACAAGTTATATCGCAGCTTGTAGGTACTGTCTGATATTTTATATCTTAAACTAATTTTTAAAAAATTTATATCATAGCATTGTATCAAGTGATTGTTAGTCTCTTTCAGTGATAGTAATATACTAGCACAGTAACTTACCATTAATAGTGTAGATAGAAAATGATGTAGATTTCACGCGAAATGATTTGGAGTCCGCAAAACATCTAAAGTCGACACCAAGCAAGTCATTTGATACGATTCCTGTTATGGAGAGGGTGAATGGAGGAGCAGCAGCTGCAGCAGTTCTACAGTAAGCTTTATCTATTATGGAAAATCCTGGAAATCCTACTATCAGACCATTATTAGCTGCCCATACATTATCAAAACGATCAAGTTCACAATAAGTCTTATCATATCTTATATCGGAACCAGCAACGAAGTGGACAGCAATAACATCTGTATCTCCACTAGTGGTACATGTTAGAGTTATAGACTCATCCTTGTAGAATAAAGGATACCCTGCAGAATCTACCGACAATTCAACTCTATTTCCTACAAAAAACATCATATTGTATTGATAAACAAAAAGTAACATAAACTACTTTTTTTACTGTAACAAATGAAGGCCTGAGGAAAATAATTTACAGTATAAAACAATCATTGAGTTTTTTATTTTGTCAATAAATTAGGTATTTCTGTAATACATAATATTTATTAACATTTAAATTTATACAGAAGCATAGTTTAAACATTGCAATGTTATGCCCAATACTACTAGTAATCTGTTCAGGTTATACTAGTAATAAATTGTGTTATTTAATTTATTACAGTTATCATGACGGAATTTAGTTAATGGCTAATGATAATTAGTTTTTAGAAAAACAAAACTGCTAAAAAAAAGAGTTATAATCAGTACAGTCAAGGCTAATAATAACATTGATGTTGTGATCAAACCTGTGATCAATTTCTTACAAAAAAGAAGAATATGTCATGCTTTTTAATCATGAATCATACAAATAATGCTTCATAATAAATTTTCTATATTTCCAAACATGTCAAATAAATTCCTACCTTGAACTCCGGTCAGCAATGTAACAAGTACTAGAGAAACATCCCATTGTATTCTCATATCTCTCCTAAAATATGATAGATTCATTAGCTTCATTCTACTTTAGAACCTTTAGTTTAATGAAAGTAATTAGAATATCTATTGTCATTCAGTATTATATGTATGTGAAATAAAGGACGCAAGACACTAGACAATGAACTACTATGCAACTGTCTAATGACAAGCTATACTGAAGTACTTTGTGTCTTTTCACCTAAAATATGTTAATATCAGTGCATCTGTATTATCTGTTAATATATTTGCATAACTGTGCATCTTTCGTTGCCATAAAAAGGTCACAAATATGTTGCAGAATGAGTTTAGACTCTTTTTGTCCTTTCATATTAGCATGGTTGACAAGTTGAGGTGTTCCAGGTCACATGATTTAGCACTACTATTATATCAGCTTAGCGGCTTACGGCATTATTGTTGCTGTTGAAATTAATACTGTCACTGCTGCTGCTGCCCAATAGAGAATCATCATAACTCCATCGATCTGCATTTTATGAAATCTATAATTTGAAGCTATAATGTGGCTGATGAGCCTGAAAAAAAGCTATAAAAAGTATTTTTGTGAAGCGAAACTAAGATCCAAGCATGTTTTTCAGTGTTTGAACGCAAACAGATGATTGTTTCCTTAAGTTTGTTTCCTTACATTTTGATTAAGTGGAGGCATGGTAAACTATTTATACAACTGCTCACCAATAAAAAATGCTTTGAATTAAGCATACAAAAGTTGCTCTAATTCCGCAGCTTTTCACTTTAATAGGTATGTATGGCAAGGGTATGTCTGCAAAATATTAATTAATATGTTTATCGCTACCTATTAGTTATGTGACACACATTTATTAAGTTTTATGACTCTCTGCAACCTTGGAGTTATCCTCCACATGCTGTTTAGTTGTCTTACTATATTGCTTTACTCATGACCCATGAATGAATCTAACAGAACTTTTTAACAAACATCAAACTTGTTTATTATAAGGTAAACATCAACTTTTTGCCCAACAATATGAAATATTTACAAAGAGCTGGGACTATTGCATAGCTTTAACTGCTTTTATAATAACTTGTTTGCTGGCAGTCTCAACTGCCAAGAAGACCATCATGTGTTTCAATAAAATATTGCTGCAGGTGGTAGGTGGATCAAATTACACTGCGAGCTTGCAAGCATCTGTGTAGCAAGCACTCCACAGTGTTAATTTAAGCTGTTTACTGGAATTAAAACTGTGGAATACAGTCTAGCAACAATTCAACTGCTTTCATCACTGCATAGTTTGCAGTAAGCAACCTCCCACTGCTTTAATTCTGCGTAGTTCTCATTAGCAACTAGTTGTAAAGCACATATACTGCATTCTGTATACTGTATACTGCATACTGCGCAGCAGAAAAACCACAGTTGACTTACTATGCATACTGCATAGCTGCGGCATGCTCGAATTGCTACTGCACTGTTTCTGCCACAAAACTGATAATCAGATAGACGAATTTAATGAAGCTGCTATGCATTTTACATCTGGGCATCAGTCAGTACTTTTCAGCAGCTATGATTTTTCCCCAAATAGTCACGACCATGATTATAATACTTTAGCAATTTTTATAAATAGATGAATCAGTAAATTTGTATCTAGCAATTTTGAGTTTATGCAACTAATTGAGATAAAGACTTTTTCTAGCTATTGAAAGTAAACAATAAATAAAAGCAGTCTGCAATGGAAACAAAACAGCTTAAATTCAAGATAATGGGAGTTAGTAATCACACTTATTTGCTGATTACCGGTACTGCAGATTCCTCTGCATTGACATAGAAAAACATATTCTTTAGATACCTTTTTCAATTACCTAGTTTATGAGAGTTTTATTATGAGACTGTTTACTGTAGCTGTCTTATAGATTCGACTTTGTATAGTATTTTGACAGAAAATGAGAGCGAATTGTAGGCAGTCTAAATATGTAGAATGAAGGTGAATGGTAGGCATTGTGAGAAAGCAAAATTACAAAAATGTGTACTGATAGACCCCTGTGCTACTCTCCAGTATCTCTCACTAATCACTAAAATTGTGGTTTGGCAAAAAAGTAATATAAATAAACAGCTACAAATTGAATACAATGGCTTTTATGCAAGATCTGTTTGTGGTTTCTGGTCAAGTCAGTAATAATAAAACTTTTATGAGGAGTGAGTCAGTATCGGAGCTTGAGGTAAGAAATTTGAAAAGCATATAGCCAGTCTGATGATAAATGTATGAACGGTCTGTCCCAGTTTAGATTGAGCTATGCAGCAGCTATGATCTCTCATGACAAGGATCACTGTCTCTCACTAAAGAGATATCAAGCCTCCACAATATATGAACCATCCTAAATGCTTCAAGTTTACTTAGCATAAAACAACAAAGCATTACTTCTAAAAGTATCTTAAAAACTTAAAGAGAGATTGCGGTATATGTACATGTATGTGTATCAGATGTGTATGTGTGTTAGATGTATGCTTGTATAAGATATATATATATATATATGTGTGTATTAAATGTATTTGTATTTTAGATGTGCATGCATACTAGATGTACATGCGTGTTATATGTATAGGTGTATTGCATGTATATGTGTATTAGATGTGTGTGATTTAGATATAAATGGGTATTAGATGAATATGTGTATTAGAAATATATACATGCGTGTATTACATGTATGTGTTTAGATATATATGTATCTTTAGGATATATATCTTTACTGCCTACTATGTACTTTTTAACATATATTGAAATGAATTTACGTTAATGCTGTGTAAATCCTAAAATAGTTGACCATTTTTTTAAAATTCAAGAGCGTGTTCCTAGTTTACACACTAATTTTTACAGACAATATATTTTTACAAAGCTTGTGAAATAATTTTAGCCTAATTTAATATTCATTTCCAAGTTTGTAACAATTTTTATATATTATCAACTTAATACGCAAAATCAACTTAGGTAATTTGCGAATTGTCTATTTTTAATTCTTATAAAAAAGTTCAAACTTTATATTTGTGTAACCCGTCAATCTTATTTATGTTCACTAGAGATATTCACTTCCCTCTTTCACCAAAAGATGTTCTAAACATACTATGCTTTATCACTTTAGTATTTGTTTTAAATTAGTGTGAAGGTGTGTACCATGTGATCACCAGAGCTAAAGTGTTACTGTAGACTGTATAGTATGTAAAGTTTATTGTCTGCAGTACTCAAACTGTAGATACTTTCAAACTGTTAAACATCTAGAAAATATGACCATGCATACAGGTACAAGTGAGTTAACTTCTATTCCGTAGAATATCAATTAGGTGTACAGTGTATAAAAGTTAAAATTACCTGTCAAGATACAGATAGTTAACAATATATAAGAACACATCTATGTTGAGTTGGTATAATAAAACACATTGGAAAAGCATTTATGAACGATCACACAGAGAAAGAACATATGTTTACTAACCTATGCTCTGTAATATGCTGTGATGAGCTGTAATAAACTGTGGTATGCTGTGATATGATGTGATATGCTAGAATAAGCTGTGATATGCTGTGATATGATGTGATATGATGGAATAAGCTGTGATATCCAGTAGTATTCTGTAATACAGTGTGATACAGGTATAGCCAAGAGAAAGCTCTTTCTAGAATGAGCAGTCAAGAAACGATAACAAAAGCCTAACCTTTACTGATACTAGTGAATGCAAGGAGTGTAGCCAGCCAAGAAATAATAAAGAAGGAAAACTTTCTTAAAAACATATGAAATGTCTAGGTAAATCTTTAATGCCGTGAATTAGAAATGATTTTGATAAACTTCGAAACTACAGCAAATTATGCTTCATAAACTTAATTGTTATAAAAAGTAGTATGTACAATCAGTAGAGAGTTTTCATTTGCTGGTTTTGATGAGTGTTCTTGATGTATACCAATTAAAGTCCACCTTTAGGGAGCAACTCATGTTTGGTTCATGTTATTATCATGATAAATATAAAAAGCAGAATATTTAAAACCCATTTGAGCTCAGTAAAAAAAATCTATAAATAAATCCACCCCTGTAACCCACTTTGTTTGTCAAACAATCTAACCCACATCAAAAGCACTGAGTTTTTTATTTTATTACAACCCTGCTAGCTCACCTACGCTAGTATGGACTGATTAACTGTCATTATGTTATGCTGATTTTACACAATGAGATATAATGAGACCAAAAGGCATCCATTTAAAGCACACAATTTGTGTGACTTCGTACGAAGTAAGTAAGCATTGCCAACTAAAGCTTGATACATTTCTTGTTTTTCGAATAGTTTTAAAGCAGTTGAAAGCAAATTGTCAATTAAAGGAGGATTCTAATACTATATATATCTATGCAGAAGCAACAATGATAATTTGTTTGTTGGATAAACCGTAAAACAGTTTTGGAGACATAAACAAGCAATGCAACCTTTGGGCCAGGGGTGTCAAACTTAATTGTAAAAGGGGTCAAAATTCAAAACATACTTTAGGTCGCGGGCCGAACAGGATAAAAATTTATTTAACACACTAAAACTAATTTTTTTGGAACATAAATACGAATAAAAACAGACAGGAATATTATTCTGAAACAAACTTAAACCTTGAAGGTTGACTTGCAACAAAATTTATATTACAGTTATTTAGTATTTTAAGATTCACCTTGTCTTACTCGACCATGTTGCAGGTTTAAAATATGTGGAAATGTGATCACAAGCTCTTAAAAGCTCAAAAATGAACAGTTAAAAAAAGTGGCTGTAGGCTGGAATCCCATATTTTGACGATGTATTCAACTCGACAGGGTTATTGTTTTGACACGTAATGTTATCACGTGAAATCAAATGCTAATTAAAGGCTCAATATAAAACATCTTGTAGCACTAGTTTATGACAAACACTTGGGCTCTACCAGAAAGCCCCTATCAAATATAGATCATCACTACTTAAAAGTTTCGTTTTGGCTCGATTTAATCATCTAGTTGTAATTTGATCATGTGACCCATATTTCCCACTATTATAGGTGTGAACCATTTCTGCAGCATTTTCGACTATCACAGGTGACCAAAAAGCTCCTCATGTTCATCAGAGGATGATACGCACCCCCTTGAGCTAAGGTTAAAAAATTAAACTGATTTTAAGGCTAGGTTTTGAGATATCTGTGCTCAGAGTGACAGCATTACAATGATAATGAAATAGACGCGTAAGGACAATAAACATGGTTTGATTGAATACATGAAGTATATTTGCGAAAAAATATTGCATTATCAAATATGTTGCATTAACGTGTAAACAGAAAAAACATTGTGTTCAACTACGTCACATTTGAGCCGTTTTGAGAGGGATTCCAAACTACGGCCGTTTTTATGATGGCTGCGATCAGCTGTTCGTTTTTGAGCTTTTAAGAGCTTTTGACGGCTTGTAATCACATTTCCACATATTTTGGACCTACGACACAACAGACTAAGACATGGTAAACCTTTTGATACCAAATAACTGTAATGTGAACATTGTTGCAAGTCAACCTTTAAACTACTTCTATTTATTCTTTGCTTTTCATAAAAATATGTTGTTAAAAGAAATTCAAATTTTTTTGCTCCTATGTCAATGTATATAAAAAATAAACTTAAATATCCCAAAAAGATTTGACTATTCTTAAAAATTTCTCCTATCAAAATTATACAAGTTAGAAGTATGAACACGCTAAAAACATGGAAATATACATAAAATGTGTGCTATTCAGCAATAGCAATTTAAATCATTCAGTTTTTTTGCTCTTATGACTTTGATCTGATTATATGATCTGACCGAAACAACAAATTAATTTACGTTCAGTGTGATGTCCTGTGTTGTGGAGATTCTCAGAATAGACATCAGCTCATCAGGCTAACTGCTATAGACCTTTTAAGCATCAACAACCCTCAAAGTATGCGTAAATGCAATCAATTGTAAGCATCAAAATCTACATAAATATATTGTTTACGGTTCATGGTAGGCAAAACTTTTTCTTTATTCAACGAACGATATAAAACTCATGACACTACAGAATTCTGTAAGGGACATTGACAGAACAAGAGCTATCACTTCTTTATTGCAATAACTCTTGTTCTGTCAATGTGTCCATGAC
Organism: Watersipora subatra; assembly: GCF_963576615.1. Classification (NCBI taxonomy): domain Eukaryota; kingdom Metazoa; phylum Bryozoa; class Gymnolaemata; order Cheilostomatida; family Watersiporidae; genus Watersipora; species Watersipora subatra. The sequence continues at coordinate 55,952,605 of NC_088712.1, read as the reverse complement.
AGAAATCTTTCACAACTGATTCTGTATCTAGTTCAACATCTTTATATACATGTATGTATAATATTAGAAGATTATTAAGACAGCCTGCCCCATGGTGCTCCTCATCAATGTTTTGATTCGCTTCAATGCAGAAAAAGATCACTCACTCACTGCATTAGTGGCAGGCGAAACTAATAGTAGATTGCGTCGCTAGTTGCGATAGACTAGCAATGCAGTGGAGCGATGAAGCGAGCGATGAACTAATTTACGCTAATTTACTAGCAGCCAGAGCCATATAGTTTCACAGAGACCAACATAAGCGTATACGGGAGCTCGCCCGATTCCAAACAAACAGGCCTCGCCTACTAATTTTATATAAGTTATAATGGAAAGGCCGCAACATTAATCAAAAAAACTACTCCCGCTACCAGTCGCTTTAAAATTGATTGTTGTATCACGACCCTTAACGGCATACTCATTGTTTTCTTTACCCAGTATCTACCCATGTGAAAAAGGGAATGATGCATTTGCAAGTTGTCTTGTTACCTCTTTCCATACCCATGTAGGTAGCTGCTACATAACTGACACAATGTGCATGTTCTTTTAGTGCTTGGTGGCAGGGAAGGAGGGATTGATTACTCCAGACCTAGACCCAAATGGCCTGTACCTTAGTCAGTCAAAACTTGTGCCATTTTCTTGGGTGCTTTCTTCTTGGCCATATAATTGGCATGTGTAAGTCTCACTGAGAGAATGACATTGTCCTGGAACTTAAATGATTCAACGACTTATTTCGTTGTCTGCTGACAGTCTACATCTGTTTTGATGAGTTTGCTACGACTCTTTTTCATTTTGCCTGCAACAAAAGAAACTGCATCACAGCCGAAAAAAAAACCAAACCAATAAGACTTTTACATTGGGGGGTTATTTCCAAGCTCAGTAGTCATCGCAGAGACATCTAATAGCCACTTCTTGTCCCTCTTTTCAATAAGTGAAACCAAGTTGGCAATTAATATTCTTACCATGGACAAGTACAATGATAGCAACATCAATGTCAAAAGATTCAACCACCATCTGTGAATAGTATGAAAGCAGCATGAAATGCTTGCAACACGTGATGTGTGTCCACCTCCTTGTAATCGCAAGCCAAAATATGAGCCTTTATAGTGGCATGTTGAGGCATAGGAGTTAATACTAAGCTGGCAGAATGATCTTGTTGTTGTACATGTAGTCTAGAGTATCAGGGTATGATGATTAATAGCAGTCTTCCAGTGTAAACAATGAATGCCACCATTTTTTCTCGTTGCTTCCAGACTTAACAAAGGTCTTTCAGTTTGATATTTTCACAGCTTTATTACTAACATAAAAATTGCTTTGTAGGTTTTTATCACTTCTTGCTTTACTCACTCCCCTTGGTTCTCTTCTTGTAATGGTGGTCGATCACAAAATCCACACAAGCAGCCTGTACTTCTGAGCATGATTAGTATCAGCAAATTGACGGAATGTTGAAAAGACAGCACTCGGATGCGGAGTTTTGATAAGGGCTAAAGCATCCAAAAGGATGGCCCCACATCCTCAAAAGCTTGGAGTCACTGCATTTATGATCATCAGAACATGTCTGTCATATGTATGAACTGGTCCTTTAAAAAAAGTTTTTAACTCAGTGGTCCTCAGGGAACTTAGGCAGTAATATAAAAAAACTGCAGTTAGAAGCACAGCTAGCTGCTCATTCCTCTGCAAAAAGTTTAAAAATACCATAGGTGAGTGCTGAAAAATCTTAATTGATTTTGTCATAGCAAGATTAATCAATATTTCCACCATTTACGCATTCGTGTATTGAGCATGACACAGATATACTTGTCACAACACTTGTTATGATAGGCCATTTCTAAGTCAACAACATATTGATCACAATTCTATAAAGTATACATTCTTCCTGTTTGATGGTAGCAGCATTTTCTATTTCACCTGTATATGTAGGCAGGACCACCATTCACAAAATTAGCAAGATGTTTAAGCAAAACCATGCTTGAAGATGTCGATAGGAGTTTAAATCAGTTGCTGTGACCATAGCTGCTTCTAGGGTAATGTGATGCCAATCTTTAGTGTCGTACCAGTACAAGTTAGACTGCAAAACAGTATTGGGCAGTACTCTACATTGTTTAACACATAAATTATTATCATAGTTGAAAGAACTGATGAAATCATCTCTCAAGGTAATTTACAGTATAGATGAACATGCAGGCAGACACAATTCCAGTTTTGGCTACATGAAATACAGTTTTGCGAGTAGTTGATTTGCGTGAGTAGTACCACACTTTTTTCCAAATCGTGCATATGTGTTCAATTGTAGGTCTTTTTGAGTAGAAATTGACAGCAGAATTGGATCTTGTAATTTTTTTTGCTTGCTAATCTTCATCTTGACAAGGTTTATCATGAGTAGCAGGTTTTCGACTCTCTTCATGTGGCTAAACGAATGCCAGGACAACATTGACTGAGGTAATCACTATCACTTAGACAGCTTAGACCAATAAACTTGAGTGAATACATGCATGCTTTGTCCATTTGATAAACAAGGGCAAGACTAATGGTTAATGTCTGGCTGAATTCAAATTACTTATTTTTCAAACTGAATAAGAAAGCATTTTGATCAGTAACCACCAACTCTGGTTTGTACAGATTACTATGTCAGCATTTCTCTCATTTTAATAAAAGTTATTAAACATGTAATTAAATAACCTAATAATTGTTTTATTAAATAATTATACGCCATATTATCTCACCTTAAATATTTGAGTGGTAAAGTATCACAAATCTAAAAAGTACTCAATCACCTCACTGCGTTTTTCCTAGCAATATCTATATTGCTGCTGTTAGTCACCCTTTGATAGCATGCCCCGTGAGTCAGAGCTCATGCAAACAAGTTGAAGGCATACACCATTAGAAACAAACATTTCAGGCATTTCGAAATGTTTTTTTTCCAGCTTTCTGGACAGTGACCAAGTGTTTGGCTTATGCGATTAGTCAATGTTAATCAAGTTATTTTTTTGGGAGCCGTTTGTGTGGGCTACACAAGCCATGTCACGACTCAAGCCAAACATGCATGACAAGAAAATAATTTAAATTGGGCATTGATTTGATCTGGAACTTTGTAATAAATTAACAAACTGTGACTCACTCCATAAATAGCCAATTACCATTTGGGGTAAAAGGAGACAACTCCTTTAAATTTACTAAACCTCATATGGAAAAATTATCCTACTATCGGGAATGGTAGGCATGGCAACTCATTAAATATGAGTTCTACATCGTCAAATGTATTTACTAAGTGCAAAAAAATTTCTACTGAAAAGAGGTGCCAAGGGAAATGCAGAATAACCTGCTTTGGCCCACGACCTAACAATATATGACAGTAGCGAATATTATCAAGCTTTAGTGAAATAATTTAAAAGTATTGATGTTGCGGTAGTTTAGGCTGTAAAATTAAAGCTCGAATGTAAAGCTTGAAGATTCTAGCTTCAAAATCTTCCTGAATTTTGCTTAATCTGAATATTGGGTGGTATACATATTTACATTTCATTGTTTTATTTTAGTAAAACTGCCAATTTTTTAAATTCTGTATTTTCATGAATGTGTCAGTTTTTTAGACACTAAACAGGCTAAGGCTAAACAGACTGGGTTCAATGCTGTGATGTTGCTTCTCATAAAATATCAACCATGACACTACATCTCCACAAGCACCCAAACTACTTGAATACACCAGGCAACATATAGTATTGTATTGCCGGAAAAATATATACTCATTTTATATGTTATGACTTTATGGTTGTCAGTATGTTTAGTGATACAGTTAAGAGCAAGCAACAACCAGTTTGAGGGTATCAGACTTTCAGGTGCTCTGCTTGACTGGGCATATCTGCGTTTCTTTTATATGCGTCTTCTCAATAAGCTTCACCGCTCGACCCCTGAGGCCGAGTTTTCTGTGACCGACTTGGGGATCAACCGCAGCTCTATTAAAAGTCGTGCTTTCAGCCAAGCCGAGATTAGCTTGATCTTTCCTTCGGTTTCTATCTCAGCCATCTTGCAGGAGGCGGGCCAGCCTCTGTGCCTCGGTGGCTTTGCTGAGTTAGTCTTTATCAAATCTGGGCCATTTTTTCTCCTGCAGCGGCAGTCTTTTGGCCATGCCGCAAATATTTTTTATTTGAATTGCTCTATAAGTGTCTTTAGCTTTTAGCAGCATAATCGGTTCATAGCTAAATCATCATAGCTTGCCGCAGCGATGGCTTGTTTAAGATTTGAAACCCAAACAGCAGCAGGTGTCTTTGAAGCGCTTAGTGTCCAACAGACTTTCCAAAGTGTTTTAAGGCAGTTCATCAAAAATCATCATAGGATTACTTGGACAGCTACTCCATTTTGTTACCAAACATGGAGCAATTTGTTCCTGCTTATCGCGGCGTAAATAATGCAGATATAATATTTCTGATGCTTTGCCGAGCATCGATCAAATAACTACCTGATTTACATTTTAAAGGAAACTAATGTCTTCCGCTGTTTTTTGTTATGATGGTTACCACTGAAATTAACTTTTCCATTATTAAATGAACTTCATCATTAAAACAAATGTTCGGTAAAACCAAGTGTTTGACCTTGGAACACATGTTGTCACAATATTTGGCCAAATTAATTTGCATAAACCTTTACATCATTTTAAAAAGGCCATACAAAGGCCACATACTGTATATGTTGCAGAAAGTGTTCAGACACATCTTACTCCTCTTCAAAATTCAATGGTTGACAAATTGAGCATGTTCCATGTCACATGATTTAACGCAATCATCATTTCTGCTTAGCAGCTAACGACATTATTATTACTGTTAAAATTAAGACTGGCGTGGCTGCTATTGCCCAATAAATAATCATCATAACTCTATTGATCTGCTGTTTGTGAAACTTACTAACTGTAATGGGGCTGATCATCGTGATAAAAAATAGCGATAAAAAGTGTGTATTTGCAAAGAGAAGCTAAGCTCAGCATGAGATGTAAACAGTTTTTTTATTGGCGTGGCACAAGCATATGATTGTTTCTTTTTGATTAAGTAAAGCCACAATAGGTTAATTATAAAAATACTCACCAATCACAAATGTTTTGTACCAAGCCTACGAAAGTTGTTCCATTTCCACAACAATTTTGCTGTGATAGATGTGTATGGTGAGTTATCATTTTTACGGTAAGCTTATAAGCAAATTTTTATTATTTTTCCAATTTCAGGACTGATTTTTTCAGGGTTGGCTTATATTCTGGAATATACAGTACTGGTATGTGACTGTAAGTGAGACTTTCATGTTTCGTTCACACATTGCTAGGATTAGACATTGTGATGAATAAGTCATTTTAGGAGGACAATATTTCAAAAGGCGGTTTCCATTCCTGTCTTAGATCCTCTGACAGAGGGTTAAGACAGGACCTTTACATTCATGCCTCTTCTAAAAATCAGTAGCACGGCCAAACCACTGATTTTCTGACCGGCAGTTCAGTTTGCTAATTGCTGCAGCTGCTACCTTAAAGTAAGTGGAATTTTAGTTATTTAGAGGTGTTGTACTCCCTAACACAGGCAGCAGTGCAAAACAAGAGAAACTTAGACTCAATTTTAGAAAAACAGAATCTAGTACAACCGATATGGTGATACCATTATTAGAAGAGAAACGTGATTATACCTTGCTTTCAATATGACTAGCAACACTTTTACATTTACAACTGACTGGGAGGATCAGATTTAGCAAATCAAGAAGATCTTTGACCACTGTAGAATTGAATTGTTTTACTGTATATTATAGTGAAACATTTCAGAATGCTATGAACTTTTTAAACTTTATATATAAATTTTGGAAAGAAGTCTGCAAAGTGTGTACAAAAGTCTATTTGTTTACTTAAAGCTTAATGAACACAGAACTCTGATCGAACATATCATTTACTTTGCCGTATTACTTGCAATTCCCTCATCACTAAAACTAGCTAAATCAGCCTAAAAGAAGAACTGCTGACCTTTTTAGCTGTTTGATTGGAGCCTTGTAAAAATTGTGGGGAACAAAAAGTCTGGTTATCAGATAGATACTGACAGAATACGACATGTGACTTATAAGTTTGCATTGATTGAGGTGCTTTTATATTCTCTATTCATAGCCTAAAGAAAAACCTGTCAGCAGATGTCTATGAACTATCTATCATTATGGGTATCGATATCTATCGTTATCTATCATTTATGTAACACACATTTATTAGGATAAATAATTTTCAGTAAATAGCGGTGTTATCCTTTATATGTTGTTTAAGTGTTTTTTTTATATTACTCTATTGATAACACATAAATAATATGTATAGAACTTTTCAACAAACATCAAGTTGGTTGGTTATGTTTGTTAGAAATACTTCATGTTTGTTGCTAAAAACCATAAAGCATTCATAAAGAGTTAGGACTACTGCATAACCTCAACTGCTTTTATAACCACTAGTACTCTAGCATGTTAAGTGCCAAGAGAATGATCATGTCTTCCAATAAAACAAAGATATAATGTATGCGAAAGGAAAATAATTGGTGCAAGTGGTAGCGTGAATCATCTTAGATCGCTGGCTCTGCAAGCATCTCTACTATTAAATTGCCTTTACTGAATATTACCTACTCAGCGTTCTCACAGCTCTCAGTGACATTTAAAAGCTGAAAGCACAACTGAGTTACATACACAGCGTTGGCTTTGATTGCTTACAGCATCCATCTGATACTTACCAAACTCATGCTCTAACTAACATATCAATTCAGAATTGGGAGTCAGTAATTATTGGGAGTCATAGTAATGCTGTTGCTATCAGCATTAAATAAACTAGGGTTTTATACTTCACAATCTCCGTAACCTTTTGTATAAAAAACCATAATAGTATCACACTTTAACTTCACACAACATGTTTATTGTCATCGATTTGTTTACACACTCATACTCAAGTTTAACCAGTATTTGTATCTTTGCATTATTCTTCGCATCTTGCATCAAAGTTGCGGTTGCATCAATGCCCATTCAATACATATTTCTGTAATCGGTTTTCCAGAAAATATGGTGTGAATGTACATGTATAGTGTAATATGAACATTTGTACTTTAGCTAAGACTGTAGGCTACACAGCGGTTACACTTCCTTGGCATCCAGCACTGCGTACTGAGCCGTAAGCAATACTCCTACTGCCCTAATACTGTTTACCGCTCAATATAAACTAGTTTTAGTGCATGGATGCAGCATACTGGCAGTAGAAAAGCACACAGTCTAATCACACTGCTTACTGCTTGACTGTGGCATGCTTACTACTTTTACTGCACTTCTACTAATCTGCTATTGCCCGGCTACTGCGTGACTACTGTGGAGCTACTGACCGGCTACTGCGCTGATACTGCAACTACTTCGACAACAAAACAAACATTTCAGGCATCTGTGATACATTTTACATCTTGGCATCAGTCCCTTGCACCCATGTGTAGCTATGATTTTCTAAAATAGTCACAACATCGGTTATAAGATTTTAGTGTTTTTAATAAATAATCCGTAAGCCTGTATCTGAAAATAAAAAAACACTGTATGGATGAAGGTGTGTAACCATGTGATCACCAGAGATAAAGTGTTTGTGTAGACTGTATAACAAGTCAAGTTTTTTGACTGTAATCTACCTGTTATACAGCCTGAGTTTGTTAAATATCTATAGCTCGTGACTCCAAATATGACAGTGTTGTAAACTACCTCAGTAGATACAGATAATAAACAATATATATAAAAGCATATCCAGGTTGGTATAATAAAACATGTTAGAAATGCAGTAATGAACTATTACCAAGAATACAAAAGTATATGTTTACTAACCGATACTCTGTAATATGATGTGACAAACTATGGTAAACTGTGATATGCTGTGATGTGATGTGGTATACTGTGATACAGTGCAATACAGGTATAGCAAAGGGAAATTTCATTCCTGATTGCGTAATGAAGAAAAAATAAACAAAGGCCTAACCCTTACTGATACTAGTGAATGCAAATAGTGTAGCTAACCAGATGAAGATTGCGAAGGAAAACTTTTAAAGTTAGATTAAATGGCTAGATTAATCATTATTGCTAAAAATAGAAATTATTTTGATAATCTTTAAGCTGCAGAAAAAGATACTTCAGGAACTAAATAGTTACAGAGAGCATTTAGTAAAATTAATAGAGTTGCTGCTCAATTATGTAGATGATTCTGTCTGAATGTATACCAATTAAAGTCCACTATTGCAGAGCAACTCTGGTTTTTCTCAGGTTTTGATCATGATAAAGATAAAATACACTATATTTAAAATTTCCTTGAGCGCAGTAAAGAGCTATAGTTCATTCCATCTCAATCCCCCATTTTGTTTGCCAAAGAATCTAATGCTTATCAAATGCATCGAGTTTAGTATTTTATCACAATCCTACTGGATTAAATATTTTTAGGTAACATGGACTGGTTCATTGTCAATCTCAATTGTTGATTCAGGACAATAAAATACAGCGAAGCAGAATAACATTCATTATAAGAACAAACCTTTTATAGCCATTAAATGTTGAGTAAATGGAGTCTTTTAAAGTTTGATGCAATTCTTGCTGTTCAGATAATTGTAAAGTACGTAGTTAGGAACAAAGGATCAATTCAAGGTTGATGGAATGTATTTTAAAATGACATTTTTCTACCAATGCATCCACCCTAAATTGCTTGAACAATGATTTTGATATAAAAAGAAAAAACTGTTGTGGAGAAAAATGCACTGAAGATGCAACCTTTCTGAAGTGGCGTACGGCAGACATATGTTCAGCAAAACACAGACTTATGAGTTATGATGTGAACGCTAACAATTAGACATGGTTGAATGTTAGACAAAAGCACTTATGTTCGACACCGGTTTTAAACATTAGGCACCCTACTCATGAAGTTGCCAAGTTAACTTATTACGATTACCCAACATGGTAAATAATCTTGTATAGCGTAAGACTAAAGCATATTCCACACGTACCAAGAAAGTCTGCACGGAATTTATGCGATTTGAACCAACTTTCGAAGGGTGCTTGCAAAGTTACAGCAATCAGCTTATGCATACGTCATATGAAATGGATTAGTAAAAATTCCTCATTTCAAACCAATTGAATATTGAAAACCTGTCTGTAAAAATTAACTATTCTCCCAAACTATATGGTTAAAACCTATTAATGGGCAATTTTTTATGCAGATAAGGATTTTTAATAAACAAATTTTAGAGAATTGATCCACATGAAAAAGCGACTTTAGAATAAGTTTTTACTGTCACAGCTGTTTCCGGTCAATATTATACAAAGATCACAAATCTTTTTGTTCTTTCTCGCGACTAGCAAACAATGCTAAAACTTTGTATTTGCTTAAAAATATCAATGAAACCTCAGTTTTTTATGTTATTTGATGCTTTTATTGCAATAAACCTTTTGCTGAAAACTACCTGTTAACCACTAAACACATTCCACATTAACTATAAAATATTGCGCAAAACTGGAAGATTCAGTCTCAACATATTTTACGTATATATAACCATTGTATAAAAATGCTTCTTTATGTACAAATATGTTAGGAAAGTATGAAACTTTATTCTAAAAACATAAAGTAAGCATAAATATAAAACTAGATATGGTTCCATCTAAAGGTTATACTATATATGTGTCAACCTGATTTCTTTAGGTATGTTTCCTAACCTTTTATTTTCTTTTTTAAACATTTTTTTCACTTGTATCTTTATAATTGGAACCATGGAAATTTTTAAAAGATATTATATAGAAACTATCTTTGAAATTTCACATTCACTATCAACAACAATAATAATAAAAATGTTTTGTGTTGGTTCAAAACTTTAGAGCCATGCTAGAATTGGTTTTATTGATTGCATAATTTTTCAATTATTATAACAGCAGTTATTGGCATGGTAGGGTAATATAATATATTATACCATGCTAAATTTTATTTCAATGTAATTTAATATAATTACAGTAGGTACATTATAAGATTGAATTATAATTAAATGTAGTATTTGGTCATAAATGAAAAAATCAAAGCAATGTAACATGAAAAACTTTATTTTATTACACTGCAATGTAATACAACACTTTAGTGTGTTATTTTACTATTTACCCTATTATAATATAGTATAATTTACTATTATGTAATAAAATTGATGTGATAAATTGAAGTATAAAATTCAAAAGAATAATATGATTTACTATTATGGTAATTATATAATGAATATCAATACGATTCCTAAAATCAATATAATATAAAACAATGATTAAAATGTTGGGAAAACAGATGTGACCTGCCTCAGCTAAAACTGTATAAAACTGAAAGGAACGTATTAAACTCAACTGTATTTTCTACAATGAAATATAGTAATAAATAAAACCTTTTTTGCTATCAACTACTCATAACTAAAATTTGCTTTCGTTTTGTTGTCTATGCTACAAACAAGGTCATTTATGTGTTGAAATAATGTTAAAATAACACACTTAATTTATTTTTGACTGATTTTAAAACATTAGGAAATGTTGTTACTATGCAATATCGGTAAATAAATCAACACCACTGTGAGTGGTGACTACATCACTGTCGCAGGGGTAAACAACTTTGCTTTCTAGGAAATTCCCAGTTGTCTGCAGCTGATATAAGATCAATTCAGTTGGTACCTTGTGGCCAAGAAAATGGTAAGTTTTATGGTAATGACTGAACTACAAGACTCACAAGCAAATCACATTTAATTATGACAATATAGCAATCATATTTCATGTTATAGCAATGATTTTTCAAGTTGGCTGATTCTGTTGGGAGTTTAGCGATCAAAAATGCAAGCTTAGAATTGTGATAATGAAGTCTTTTTTGCAAGACAGATATATGTATTCCTATGTCAGTACCAATAATCAGCCAATGTGAAACAAAAGTAAATTTTTTAGCAACCCATTTGCATTTCAAGTCGCCACGTCACGGTTATCTAACATAGGAAATAATGATAGCATGAGTTTTAAGCAGATTCTTCAAATACTGACAAATTGCAATATATTATTACAGAGACTATATAAGTAAAGCAATAGGTTGAAAATACATATTGTGGAGAACCCTGGCAAAAGTGCCTTCACAAAAATCAGAAAATAAAATATTTCTCTTCAAAATTTTGTTATTCTCATGCGTAATCATTTACAAACCCATAAATTCATGACCTGCTTTGCTAAATAAGATTTTTTTTAGACAACCATAATATTACGACTAAGTTCAAAAAATGAAAAACACTATAGTAATTACAAAGCATCTCGGACGTGTCAAGTTAATATTTTTGCTGACTGCAATCTTTCTGGCCATTTTCACATCATGGAAATGTTGATTTATTTATTTGTATTTGGAAAATTGCTTTAATAATTTTCAAACCTCAATATGTAATGTTGTCTGCTGCTTTTAATGCAAATATATTGTATGCTGTCAGGAAACCTTTGAGAACATAATTAGATTTTGTTAGCATTAGAATTATGTAAACTGAAGGTTGAGTGTTATGAGCAACTTGAACAGTTAACTTTTTATGTTAATAATTTTAGTTGTTGAAAGACTTGTGTATTTTGCCACTATCTTTTTTTCTGGCCCGAGGTCTGTTAGTTGCTTAATCCAGCATATTAGGTGAGAACAATATTAGTTGATGACCAACCCTTTTGTTTATAAATAGTCTCGTCTACAAGTCTGGCGCTTTTTATCAATTGGCATAATAATATTAAACAAATCTTTGTCAATAAAATGAACTTTTACAAAACTGGAGTAGATTTTATCCAAAAGTATGAGTATTATTTTACCAGTTGTGATTGTTTTTTGGCATTTGAGGGATTTCTTTGCCAGAATCTGTCAAGAAAAAATCGAAAAAACATGATAGTGTAAAAAACCCACAGATTGAACAAAATCACGAAATGGCATTTTTAATTGTAAAGAAATCGATGTACTAGAGACGAGTAGAGATGCAACTTGAACATAATAGCCAGTATCAACTTTAGCAATGATAGCAGCTAGTGATGACATTTCACATGGTTTATACCTCAGAATTTTAATGCGAAAAAATTGACAGGTTGGTAAAACATCCTGAAAATGGTAAATAAATACCAAAACTTTTTCAAACTTTTTCAAATCTTTTGCGAGTTCATATTTAAATACATGAAGACATTTTATACATTCGAGGAATCCAATTGCAAAAGCTTAGACAAGGACATCGTAGTAAACAATAGTGGGCCCTGATGCTGTCTTAACCAAATTCAGTTTGGTATTACGTAAGTTGGCCTGTTAGAGTTGTAAAGCTGTGAATGGGATTGAAGTCTTCACACTCTTTTCTCAGTTTTTTTACAATGGTGATAATTGTTAAAATAGTTGAAATGGTGGTTGGTGACTGCAGCGACTTTTACTGGGGCATGTCAATTTTTAGGGTTAATTTTTTATAATTCACTGAATAGACCTATTTCAATGTTTTCACATAAACATGTATGCTTTTCTATAGCAGTCGCCACATTCACTTTTTTTTCCATGCTATTTGAATTCCTTGATACATTACTATTCATTTTTAAGATTAATCTCTAAAGGACCATCTAGTAGGCTGCTTATTACATTGTCATAAGTAGCTTGTTATTAGGAGTTTGGCTGAGTTCAACAATTCCAATTTAACGCAGTTTCTCAGTCAACGAGATATAAAAGTAGATCAGCCACTCTCTCAATCTGAAGCTTGTATTTTTAAAACTCAGCAGCTATTAATTTTATCAATAACAGTTAATGAATTGCCAAAGCTATGGTACCTCCACATCATTATTTGTGCTGATTGAAACACTGTACATTAACTACATTGGCATTAAAGCTAAGCAGGTATTTGCATGGCTAACCTCATTAAATGCAACTTAGCACAGGCGTTTAGGTTTTCAAACTTGCGGGTGGAGTAGCTATGCTCCCAATATATACATGTATGTTGCAGGTGTATGAGCTCCTCTATATTGTTTGAAAGAGAATAGTTCCTAAGCACTGGTTCCTAAGCACTGGTTCCTTCAGAATGTTTTGCTATGATTGGTTGTCACTACCCTGATAAATCAGCTTTCCCTGAAAGCTAGCTACATAGTATTTAAGGATGGGACTTCCCGCTTGGGTTGGTATGTTCGATTAGTAACTCTACTGGTCAACCCCTTTTGTCAGAGGCTTTGGCTCTATTAACAGCCTGGCTTCTGTCATCGTATTCTGCATTCTTCGTGTCTATTTACTACAAGGAGCCATTTAAATAGCATACTGCGTTTTAGTGCTCCTATCTGAGAGACCATAAACCTTTCTTCACCGGCTAGACAGTGTGGGGGCCAAGCAGTCGCGCCGTCATTCTTAACTGAATGCTAGCTGTGAAACCCACACTAGACGGCCACCATTGCTATAGCATAGACTAGCCTTTGCATAACTATATGGCTTAGTCTGAGTTATATCTGTGGTGAGCGCTGTCTTTTCTTCTCAGCACCAACTCTAACAACCTCGGAACTGCAGAAGTATTTTTATCTTTATTTCAGTGGGAGTGAAAAAAGTTGGCTTTACTTACATGTACTTGTGGTTTATGTTCTAGGTCATGTGTCAAACTTTGTATTATTTGAAAATAGCTAACCAGTTAAATTCAGTGTTTTCACAAGGCAAGCTTGCATCTTTGCTAACATTGAAGTTCCTTGACTGGTGATACTTGTATATGTAGCAAACCACTAATATGTTTTGGATATTTTTAGTTTGTAAATGTTTAGTTTGTCATTAATATGATTTGAGTTGGTTAACAGAGTATGTTGTAGCACATGCTGGCTATGCAACACTTGACAAATGTAAGACTGCAGATGACAAAACGTGAGTCTCACAAGAAAAAGTCCTCAACTAGAGCTAACATGGGGCAAAGATTCAGAACACCTACATTGTAATTTTAAAAATTAAGTGATAGCCAGAAAACAATTGTGACTGAATATATGAAACAAACAATGCATATTTAATGTATGTATATAAATACATGTCAGTAAATGTTGAATGTTGCAGGTCAATATATATCCTTCGATAGTTATTTGGCTTAAACGACTTAACACATTGATTCGGTATATTTTAGTTCTGTTGAAATGTTGATGATACAGTTTGAAATAAACTTATTCGTTTTAGTCATAGTGATAAAGATGAATAACACTATGTTACACTTGTCTGTTATCCTAGTAAATAAGCTCTATAAGAAATCGTTCGACCACATAGACTGTCTCGTTTTATGAATATGTAAGATATCATAATATCTCAAAGAAGAAGACCGCCGGAGTTGACCTAAATATGTCAGCTGTATAGGACAACCATTATCTCGTTATAATACCATCACAGTAACATTCCAAGAATAACACTCATTTACGCAAGCTATGCAATGCTTACGGTTTTATTTATATTGACAGTCATTGCTGACATTAACTACTATGAACAATGTCTAAAGCCAACAATCTCATCCTGTCTCTGCCTTCAAGATTTATTCTTAATACATTTCATCATACTTAATGATATATTCTCCTGTGAACTTTGGTCGTGCCATCGGTGTCTAAAAACATACAATGTATATTTTGTCTAATGTTGTGCGCCACATATACCAAGTTGTGTTTGGCAATGTTTATACTTTGACGTCAATCATGCTGTCACAGTTTTTGTATATAATAACGATTTTTAGCTTTATATCAGCAGTTATTTTACAAGTGATTGCTATGTACACACTGTATCTGACTCAAATATAATATCTCGCTTAATGCTTAGAGTGAACGTCTTGTTTCACGCCGAACCCATAAGTGTGAGGACAGCACCCCCTCACAAATAGTTTGACACCGTGTCATGTGTATCTATTGCCAGCTCCTGACATTAAAAGAAAGTTTCTCACGGGAGGAGCAACCCATGCTCATATTATTTAGAAGCCTGCAATGTTCCCCTTTTCCGGACGTCATACCCTAGCAAAGTGGAGAAGTCTATAGAATGTAGTAAGAAGACTGCCTCTTTACCTTTTTAGTTCAGAGTTGATTGCCTTTATACTTGACATTGATATTGTTTCTTTGTCTGTTTTAGCATTCATCAAACTGGGTATTACCCGCAGTTTTTTGGCAATTCGACATTTTTTTATTAGAGTGAAGGGACGCTACACAGACTGATTTATTGAGTCATAAGCGTTTCTCAATAGGCATCGTGATGTTGCTTTAGCGGCTACAGGTCAATGTCTTCACAAATCTTTTTGAAATCTAGCTGAATGTAATGTAGTAATGTTAGTCCGGGTATATTTTGCCTAATACTATGAAACCTCTATTTGAGTGCCACACTTAATTGAACGCCTTTAATAGAAAGTCACTCTAGTAGATGGGTTAGAAATACAGCGCCACCCTTTATTAAAATGCCACCCCTATTCTATCATCACTTTGACATTCTTTGATCTGTATAAAACCCATAATAGGAAGAGGTCAGTAGAAGTGTGTCCAACAATGGTACCAATAACAATCTTTCGTGCTTCTGTAATTAGCATCACTGTTTTAGGTTATTTATATAATTTATCGCTTGATATTACATCTATTGATGTCTCTATGTTCATTGGTCTTAATCTAGATCTAATCATATTACATCTGTTGACGTATCCATAATCATCACTCATAGCCTACATTTATTCATGTTATATCTATTGATGTTTTAAACATGTTTATCTCACTCTGAACGACCATCATCTGTGATACGAAGCGTTCATGAGAGACTGGTTAGTTGATTAAAAAATGACATGTAAAATGTTTCGGATTGTTATGAATGTTTCAGGTCAATACTAGTAGAGCTGTTTTTACCTGTATTATACTTGTGGTATGGTACTTTCCTAACTGGATTCGTTGTATATTTAGTTGTAATTTCAGGTAGAGTGAATTGTTTTTTGTCAGCGCTGCTGAAGAAAATTGAATACGCACTCAGATGCATGCATGAAATTATTTAATGATAACTCGGATATTGTCAAGAAATCACCAATCAGCGTTTACATTGTGACAGCACAAAGCACTGCCACCAATGAAAAAAAAGCTATTGAGGTCAGTCCATCATCTAATCAGGTATTTCATTGTTATTGAGCTTAGTGTTTCATCCAATCAATTGTTTAACAGTTATTGATATTAGCCTTACACCCAATAATGTGTTCGCCTGTTTTTGACGTCAACCTCTCATCCCATCAAATGTTCAACTATTATTGATGCCATTCCCCCATCTAATCAAATGTTCAATTGTTATTGATATCAGTCTCTGATCCAATCAGATGTTTAACAATGGTTGATGTCATTTTCCCAACCAATGAAATAATATTAACAGCTGTACCATTTTTCATGACAAGTTTAGTCTGTTTTTCTGTTCAGTTGGTTAAACGACTCGAATAAAGGAGTAGAACAGCTAACCCACCTGGTAACTAAGTTGAATGATAGAGGAAAGCAGCTCATCCACCTGGTTACTAGCTTGGATAAATAAGTAAAACAGCCCATCTGTCTAGTTACCAAGTTAAACGAAGAAGCAAAAAAGCCAACCTACCTGGTTTTTAAATTGAACGAACAAATAAAACATTCCACTCAACTGGTTACTAAACTGAGTGAGCAGATAAAACAGCCCTCTCATCTTGTTACCAAGTTGAATACGTTGTGCCAGGGAAGGATTATCACATCAAGACATGCTCATATATAGCTTAAAAACCTGATTACTTCTATGGTGATAATTTTGCTAGCATTTCTATTGAAGACTATAAGGGCATGGGATATCAGACTATATGAGATACACTTTATAGCAGGAGCACCAAAAGCCCTTTTTTAATCCAATACAGCGCATGTCTTTTTTGATGACCAACATAAGGCGGTCTTCTCCAGGTTGGTGAGAAATGAGCCAGCTGCTTCTGATGGCATCAAAACAACCCATGTTTAGTTTAGATTTACTGCACCGTCACCCTTGACATCTTAGGTGGTCTTGAAAAGAAAGTTGCAAATTTTTTTCAGTAGCAGTGAAGTTCATAGAAATACTTGATATATCTCATTTACCTTGTTACACTGTTCTATATATCTTGCATTAAATTAACCGAGCTGTATAAACCATGTCAAATTATTAATCAAAATATCTCAACTTTTATTGTTAATTTGATACAATATGAACAAATTGGCCTGGCATATGTAGTTTATAATTAGAGCTAGTGCTCGAGGTACATGTTGTAACTAACGCTAAAAGGAATGTAGTTTAGATAAACAGGAATGTAACGTAGTTTAATAGTTTTGTTATTTTTTACCTTGTTTTTAGTTATATCTTACTTTTTTGTTTGAACTCCCAAAACTCTGATGTTTTATATTATGGATTTTCCAAATTAGATTAATTAGTAAACAGAATTAACTTTTGTTTAAATCTGTAATCTTAATCAAGTCTTACTTCTTGTGCTCTAAATGGTCTGTCAAGGTGATGTTGTGTAATGTTTGACTGTATTTGCATGTGGTACTTTTGTGATCACATTTATTTTGCTTCCTGATAAAATACTGTGTTGTTTCATTGTTACAGAATCCGTAGCTTAACTGCATGTTTGCGATACCATAGTTGCGCTACCGTGTTAGCGCTCTAATGGTTCTCTGCTAGCATCCTTGGATGTATTGTTTTGTTTGTACTACAGGTTTTAAACACTATAGAAAAACAAATTAATATCAACCAGTATGTAGAGGTAGTTTAACACTATTGTTGACATTGATTGAAGTTAACTTTTATTAGCTATTTTAGAGTGATTCTATATCAACCAGCGAGCATGGGGCTCAACTGCCTAATTCAATCTCAAATGAAACCTAAAGCCTAAAATGCTTGTTTATTTTAAATCTATGGACCCATTGAAGTTTTGTGTCATTAAAAATGTTCAGTTTTATAAAACCTGCATAAGAGAATATTGATACTATTAGGTTGTCTTAGATTTTTGTTGTCTTCCAATCAAATGAAGATACAGGTTAAATTTATGCTATTGGTCAGCTGTATAATAAAGTTTTTGTTACTATTGACGGATTCGATAATTCAGATAAAATAGTCATACAACCTTTTATTGGGGTGCTCTCAGGAGAATCTACATGTTTTATTCGGTCCCAGACTTCATTTGAGACTCATATCCATGTGGGTTTAGCATCAACCATTGATTCTGTACAAATTATAAATATCAAACGAATTCAAAGTATAATTTGAGAAATTACGTCAAAGATTTGATTTTGCCACGGTTCATCAAACAGTTCAAGAATGTATATTCACTTTTAAAAAAAAAAAAAACCAAGTAATAGCCAATGAGCGAAGATTAAAGAACTTTTTTTCATGGAAATTTTTAGGAGTTCAGTAGATTATTTCATATTTCAATATGAAACCATTTTCTTTCTCGGAAATCACTTTTTCATTATATCGAGTGTAACACTTACATATTGATTTGCAGCAAAGTATCGCAAAACCCTTAAGCTATAAGCTTCAGTGGAAAGCTATGACTAACTTCATTATATTTCTTAACTGATATGTTAAAGCTGTCCAATTATTTTAAACAATATATTTAATACATATAATATGAAGATATTTGTGTACATACACGCCTATCAGTGTATGTGGGTCTGTATAATTGTTTAACAGTCTTTTGTACATGTATTTTTCACCTTTTGTGTTGTGTTTGGACTTTCCAAGTCTGTTGAACAGATAATTTACATGCCACCACACACTTTCTAGATAAGGCCTTATACACACAACATAACTTAAAATTTCTTTAAAACACATAATATTCTGTTAATAGCAATATAACATATTTATCTTTAGCTGTCATATTTGATATAAGGCTATATCTGGCTTTCTCATGTTATCTAAAAGCTGGTGATATGACACTAAACACCTATACATTACAACACAAGTACATATCTATTAACACATGGTTGCTTTTAAACATTGTGAATTGTTATTTTATAATAAAGGCTCATTTAGTGGCTTTAATTGTACAAAAAGACAACAAAACATGATTAAATCCCAAGCTATTGTACCTAAGTTGGTCTATTAGTAAATATAGATAGTACATGTACATGTATGTGTTGAATCTCTACAAATATAAACATAGTGTCATGCTCAATTCAAAGATACTTTGAGTAAATAATCTTCGCTGTCAATCAAGTAGCAAATATCTTCAGGTATATTTGAATATGTAGGGTTTGGTGTTTTCTGACATGTCAGAGACAAGCATCTGTTCCAACTCTCAGACTGCAACAGCTAGAATCTTGCATATCTACCTAGTCGAATTAGTATTCTATTGTTTCTAGTATTACATGTATAGGTTAAGGTGGGCCATTTGTTGAGATTACTATAGACATCGCAATACCCATGGAAAACTTAGGTGTTTTTAAGGTTAA
This sequence comes from Watersipora subatra, assembly GCF_963576615.1. Taxonomy (NCBI): domain Eukaryota; kingdom Metazoa; phylum Bryozoa; class Gymnolaemata; order Cheilostomatida; family Watersiporidae; genus Watersipora; species Watersipora subatra. The sequence continues at coordinate 55,933,138 of NC_088712.1, read as the reverse complement.
CTGACATTATTATGAGTTACATTTATTTATGGCAATATAATCATCCTATTTCATGTTTTAGATATTATTTTTATAATAGCAAAGCAAAATCCTGTTGCGGGTTTAACGCTAAAAAATAAAAGCCTTGAATTGTGATAATGAAGTTTTTTTTGCAAGACAAACCTATGGATTCCTATGTCACCCCCAACCATCAACCAATGTAAGACAAAAACACATTTTTAATAACTGTGACGTTAGTCCACCCGTCTAGTCAACATGTTATAGTTATGCAGCATAGCAAATAATGATAGCATGAGTCTGAAGCAGATTCTAAAAACACTGAGATATTTCAATATATTATTACATGGACTATATAGGTAAACCTTTGGGTTGAACCTACATATTAAAAAAAGTTTTTGCTTTCACAAAACTCAGAAAATAAAATATTTATCTGCAGAAATTTGCTATTCTCAAAACTAATCTGTTAAAAACCTATTAATTTATGACCTGCTTTGCAAAAAAATAATTTTATTTAAACAACTGTTTTACTATTAAACTCTAAAAATGAAAGACACTAAAATAGTTGCAAAGCATGAAAAATGTTTCAGGTTAATATTTTGCTGAGTGCAGTCTTTCTGGCCATTTTCAAACCATGGAAGGGTTGCTAAAACTTTTTAATTGGTCGAATTACGCAAATACTTTTCAAACCCGAATCCGTAATGCTATCTGCTAATTTAAATATGTTTATCTTGTAGGCTGTGAGTTAACCTTCAAGAACCTAATAGGACTTTATTAGCTTTAGAAATATATAGACTAAAAGTTGAGTGTTATGAGCGAGTTGAACAGTTAACTTTTTATGTAAATAATTTCAGTTGTTAAAAGACTTTTGTATTTCGCAACTATCTCTTTGTCTGGACAGAGGTCTGTTTGATGCTTAGTTCAGCATTTATACTAGGCAACAGCAATAGTAGTTAATGACCAACCCATTTGTTTATAAATAGTCCCGTCTACAAGTTTGGTGCTTTTTATCAGTTGGTATGGGGAATAGTAGACAAATATTTGTTATTAAAGAGGAACTTTTACAAAATTACAGTATATTTTATTAAAAGTATCGGTATTTTTCTACCATTCGTGATTCTGTTTGATGTTTGAAACAATGTGTTTGTCAGAATTTGTCAAGAAGAAGTCAACAAAATATGTAGCGTCTAAAACATGCATAGTGAACAAAATCGCGATATAGCGTTCGTAAATGCAAAAAAAACTGACATACTAGAGACGAGTAGTGCTGCAACTGAAACACAATAGCCGATATCACTTATAGCAATGATAAAAGCTAGTGATGACATTTTACATGGTTTGTATCAGAGCATTTTAAATGTAAAAAAATTGACCAATTGGTAAAACATTCTAGCAAAAACAAAAAATACGAACACTTTTTCATTGTCTACTAAAATCTTGCGTAAGTTCCGCATTAATTACATAAACCTTTTTTATACATTTGAAGAATGAATTGCATAAGTTTGGGTGAGGGCATCAGAGTAAGCAAGAGTTGCCTCTCATGATGTCTTAAACGAGTTCAGTTTGGGGTTACTTTGGCCTCCTAGAGTTGTAAAACTGTGATTGAGATTGAAGTCTTAACATTCCTTTCTTAGTCTTTGCACAATGGCTATCATTGATAGAATAGTCGAAATGGTGGTTGGTGACTGCAGCAAGTTTTAGTGGGGTCTGCTATTTTTTGTATATTTCTCTGAATAAATCTATTTCAATGGTTTCACACATAAATGTATGTATCTCTATAATGGCAGTCACAACTTTCACTTTCCATGTTTTCTTATTGCTTTGCTATTTGAGTTTTTTAGTGCTTTACTTAGTCATTCTGTTTTCAAGATTCGTATCTCCATGATTATCTAGTGGGCTGCTTATCACATTGTCATAGGTAACTTGTGATTACAAATTTTTCTGAGTTCAGCGATTCCAATTTAACACAGTTTCTTAGTTAACAAGATTTACAAGTGGATCTGCCACTCTCTCAATCTGATGCTTGTATTTCTAAAATCCAGCTCTTATTTGTTTTTAATCTAGGCTTCATTGAAGTTCACCATAACAGTTGATATAGCATTAAAGCTTTGGCATTCCCCCCTTATTTTATTGTGTGGTTGAAACACTCTACATCAACTATATTTGCATTAAGGCTAAGCAGGTATTCGCACTGCTAATCTCAATAAATGCACCTTAACACAGCTTGTTAGGTCTCCAGAGTTCAGGGTGGAGTAGCCGCACCCCTGATATATGAGTTGCAGGTGTATGAGCTTCTCTATAGTGTTTTAGAAAAATTGGTTACCGAGCTTTGGTTACTTTAAAATGTTTTGCTATGATTGGTTGTCACTACCCTAAGTAATCAGCTTTCTCTGTGAAAGCTAATCAAATGAGCTTAGAAAAAGCTATCTACATGGTATATTAGGAGAAGACTTACTGTTCATGTGGTATGTTTGATTAGCAACCCTACTGGTCAGCACCCTTTGTCAGAGGCTTTGGCTCTATTAACAGCCTGGCTTTCATCATCGTTTTCTGCTTTCTTCGCATATATGATTTAGGACACATTAACCATTGTCATAGGTTGACCTTCACCGGCTAGACAGTGTAGGGGCCAAGCAGCCGCGCCGTCATTCCTAACCGAATGCTAGCATTGGTACCCGCACTAGACAGCCACCATCGCTATATCATAGACTATCCCTTGTATAACTGTTTGGCTGGTCTGTGCTATATCTGTGGTGAGCTCTGTTTTCTGTCCTTTTTTCAGCACCAACTCCAGCACCCTCAGAACTGCAGAAGTAACCTTGTTTATTTCTCATTGGATCTTAGGAAAATTGGCTTTACTAATTTGTCGTTTATGTTCTCGTTGATCTTTCAAAATTCATGCTCATTAATTTGAGCTAACATGATACCAGGATGCAGAACAACTGCATTGTACTTTAAAAAATCAAGGAATAGCAAGGAAACCATTGTGACTGATATGAAACAAACGATGGATGTGCATAATGTATGTTAATGAATATATTATGTCAGTAAACCTTGAGCATTGCAGGTTACTAGCTACTCTTTGATAGTAATCTTACTTAAACAACTTAACACATAGTTTCGATATACTTTGGTTTTGTTGGATTGTTGATGACACAGCATTGAAGTTGACTTATTCATTTCGGCTATAGCCATAAAGCTGAGTAACCTTATGTTACACTTTTCTATTCTCCTACTAAATAAAACACATAGAAAGTTGTTGGACCACATCAACTGTCTTATGTAGTGAAGAGTTTCATGCCGTGTAATGTGTATCTATTGCCAGGGATCAGCAGCTAAAGAATGTGTCTCACAAGAGGAGCAACTTCAGTAACACATTATTTAAGCAATGCGTCCCTCATCCAGACGTCATACCCTAACAAAGTTGAGAACGCTTTAAAGTGTGGTGGGAATGAGCCCTGTTTAACTTTTTGGTTTAAACTTTGATGCTTTCATATTTGACCTCAATATTGTTTCTTTGTCTATTTTGAGCTTTCGTCAAACCGGATATTACCCAAAGTCTGTTGGCTTTGAGATATTTTTTTCGTATTGGAGTTAAAGAAAGCTACACAGACTGATTAATTGAGTCATAAGTGTTTCTCAATAGGCATTGTGATGTTGCTTTAGCGACTACAGGCCGATGCCTCCACAAAGCTTCCTAAAATTGAGCTGAATATAATGCAGTAAAATAAGGCCGGGTATATTTTGACGATTTCTGTAAAACTTCTATTTGAGTGCCACTTCTATTTAGAGCCACCTCTAATAGATTGTCACTTTCTGATAAAATATTTTTAAACTTCCAAAAGAGGCCCTTGAACTTGCAACAGGCAATCTGAGCTTTAGATATATATGTAGTTTGCATATTTACCTGTGCCTACTGATAAATACATGCACTCATGACCGTCTTCTGATAACTTAAACACTTTGATAACTGGAACAGTTTTGCTTGGTTATGTGGAGTTCGAGTTACCTGTGTTTCACTCTAATTGATAACTATACTCGGCTAATATTTTCATATCAAAGTAGTGCCCTGTTTAACTTGGTCTGCAATTAGATATATTTGAAAATAGTTTAGCAAAAATTCTGGGGCAATAACGTCCCTTCCTCAAAGGAGACTACAAAATATATGTGAAAATATTATCACTTCATCCTTAAACAGGGGTGAATTAATTTTTTTTAATTTTTTTTGACTTTGTCGAAAAATATAGCTCCACTCTTTAAGTGGTTTTAGGCTATATCATAGTTTTTGATACATAATGGTAACAAAAATTACAGTAGGCTTATAAAATCCTGTAATTTTAAGGTGAGGTGTGAGCGTTGCAAAGCTATTCTGAACACCGGGGCGTATTTAGGACTGACAACAAGTCTATCAGAATCAAACTGCAGCCTCTGTAACTACACTATGAATTAAATGATCAGCTCCCTCCCTAAATTTCTCTTTTTACCAGCATTTCTGCAGCACCACTGACTAATCAAGAAGTCAGAGACAGTGTCATCAAAGGGCTCCTGGTAGCAATTGATCTTGATGTTGTTCTGTTTTCGGCCGAGTCTTGAGGTGCACTATGAGACTGGTGGTTTAAAGGCTTTGTTTATGCATGAAAAGGCAAACAGAGATAAGCTTGTTGAAGAGGTAAAATAAAGTTGGCGCTAGAAAACATACAAATGGTCTTGAGGATTGCAACAAAGCTGGGTCCTTCGCCGATGCCTTACAAAACAGAAACAACTGCTGTTCTTTTGTCAGTAAACATTGAATGTCGCAGGTCTTATCCTTCAAAAGTTATTTTGCTCAAATGACTTAACACATAGGTTTGGTATATTTTAGTTCTGTTGGAATGCTAATGACACATCTTTGAAACTAACTTATTCGTTTTGGTCATAGCGATAAAACTGAATTACACAATGTTACGCGTTTCTAATATCTTAGTCAATAAACTACTTGGAAAATCATTCGAACACATCAACTGTCTCGTCTAATGAATAGTTTAATGCCCTGTCATGTATATCTGTTGTCAGGCCTCGACATTAAAATAATGTTTCTCACGGGAGGAGCAACCCTGGTCCATATTATTTAGAAGCCTGCCATGAGGCTCTCTTTCGGAAGTCATACCCTAGCAAAGTTGAGAAGTCTTTATATTGCGGTAGGAAGACTGCCTGTTTACCTTTTTGATTCAGAGTTGAATGTTTTTATACTTGACATTGATATTGTTTTTCTGTCTGTTTTAGCATTCATCAAACTGAATATTATCCTAACTTTGTTGGCAATTCAGTTATTTTATATTAGAGTTAAGGGAAGCTACACATACTGATTTATTGAGTCATAAGTGTTTCTCAATAGGCATCGTGATATGTTGCTTTAGCGGCTACAGGTCAATGTCTTCACAAAGATTTTTGAAATTTAGTTGAATGTAACGTAGTAATGGTAGTCTGGGTATATTTTGCCTAATATTATAAAACTTAGAACATCATAATCAAACTGCAGCCTCTGTAATTACACTATGAATTAAATGATCAGCTTTCATCCTAAATTTCTCTTTTCACTAGGATTTCTGCAGCACCACCGACTAATCAAGAAGTCAGAGACAGTGTCATTAAAGGTCTCCTGGTAGCAATTGATCTTGATGTTGTGCTGTTTTCGGCCGAGTCTTGAGGCGCACTATTAGACTGGAGGTTTAAAGGCTTTGTTTATGCATGAAAAGGCAAACAGAGATAAGCTTGTTGAAAAGGTAAAATAAAGTTGGCGCTAGAAAACATGCAAATGGTCTTAAGGATTGCAACAAAGCTGGGTCCTTCGTCAATAAAAAACAGAACCACCTGCTGCTGTTTTGAGAAATGGTTCAACACTATATTACAGGTTATTCAGATTCATTGTGTTGTGGTTTCATACTCGGGTACAATGAGGTGTTCAAATGGGTACTCAACTGGATAAACTTAGTTTGTTAGATTAGTACATGATTGGGTGAAGTTAGATTTTTAGATAGGTACACAAATGGGTACATTGAGTGTTCAATTATGATACTCACTTCCTGCAAAATTAAAGTAAAAATAAGGTTGTTTTTGCCGTAAATGTGGTAAATAGCACACAATAATAGGTAGAATTAGTAACCATTAGATAAGGCATGTGACAATACATCAGCAAAAATCTGCATAAAGAGATATCCATAACTATATAGATGTTTTAAGTTATGCTAACCCAATACTCGGCTTATATCAAACTTGTTGAGTGTATGCTAAAATTTTATATTGACTTACCATGTCAGACACATATCGCTAAAATTGTTGTGTAGTGGATAGCTCCATTGTGTATCTCCTACAATGAAGCAAACAAGCTTAGTGTGATAAGGTAAAAACTATCTTCCAGGAAGTTCGCTTCTCAAAAAATGAGTAGAAAGTTACATGTATGTATATGAACCAAATATCTGCAAATCATCTATAGATAAAACTGACTCATAAACAAAACAAATTTTATGGCCTTTGAGTTCGCTTAAGGCTGGTTTGATTATTTCAAGTCCAAGAAACCAGTCCAAGTGCTGAACCAAATACTACACACACATTAGGGAATGTCTTGTTTTTTTAGTGTCTTTTATAACCTAATCATTATAGCTTACATCTATTGATGTTACATTCATTGATAAATCTATTCTCATTGCTTTTAGCCTAAATGTATTTAAATTACATCTATTGATGTATTTATGTTCATTGCTCATAGCCTACATCCATTCACATTACATCTATTGATGTATCTATCATCAATGCTCATAGCCTACATCTATTCACGTTACAAATATTGATATATGCATGTTCATTGCTTATAGCGGACATCTATTGACATATCTAAACATGTATGTTTCAATCTGAGCAACCATTATCTTTAGTACCAAGTGTTCAGAAGAGACTGGTTTTTGATTAACATTTAGTTGTAAAATTTGTCCGATTACTACGCATGTTACAAGTCAATACTAATTTGTTGACGCGTGCCTCAGTATTGTACTTTCCTAATCAAAGTTGCTTTATATTTACTTGTAATTTCTGGTACGGTAAAATGTTTTTTGCAGAGACAGGTGAAAAAAACTTGCAGAAGCACTCAGACGTGTGCAGAAAAAATTTAATGATAAGCCGGATATTGTCCAGAAGTCACCAATAAAAGTGTACGTTGTGACAACACAAAATGCTGCCATCTACAAAGAAAAAAGTTATTAAGGTTAGTCCACCATCCAATCAGGTGTTTAACTGTTATTCATCTTAGTATTTCATCTAATCAACTGTTTAACAGTGATTGATAATAGCCTAACATCTAATAAAGTGTCCACCTGTTTATGATGTCAACCTCCAATCCGATTAAATGTTCAAACATTGTTGATGTAATTCCCCATTCACTCAAGTGTTTATTTGTTATTGATGTCAGTCTTTGGTTCAATCAAATTTTTGCCAACTGTTGTTTTTATTTTCTCAACCAATAAAATAATATTGACAGCTCTATCCTTTTTCATGACAGCCGTAGTCTTTTTTCTATTCAGTGTATTAAACGACTTGAATAAACAAGCAAAACAACCAATCCATCTGTTTACCAAGTTGAAAGAACAAGTAAAACAACCCACCCAATTGGTTACTAGGTTTAGTACATGTAGGTCGTGTCAGAGAAGTATTATCATGAAAGTACTTGTTTATATATAGCTTAAAGACCTGTTTACGGCTATGGTGATAATCTTGCTAGCATTTCTATTGAAGACTATAAGGGCATGGGGTATCAAAATGTACGAGATACACTTCTTAGCAGGAGCACCAAAAGCCCAATTCTTAATGCAATACAGCCACACATATTTTTTTTATGACCGACATACGGTGGTCTTTTTGAGGTTGGGGAGAAATGAGCCTGATGCTTCTGATGGTATCAAGACAACCAATGTTTACATTAGATTTCACAATCATCCCTTACTTATTAGGTTATTTTGAACTGAAAATCACAAAAATTGTTGTGTTGAAGTGAAGTCCATAGAAATACTTTATATATGTCATTTAACTTGTTACACTGTTATTTATACACTGCATTAACCTAACTGAGCTCTATAAGCAATGTCAAATACTAAATCAAAATATACTAATTTGTATTGGTAATTTGCATTGGAGACACAGTATTGAAATGATGACTTGGCAATATGTAGTTTAGAATTAAAGGTAGTATTCAACGTACATGTTGTAACTTACCCTAGAATGCATATAAATTATATTAATTGGAATTCAACATAATTTAACGGTTTTGTAATTTTTTACCTTTCTCTTTTTGTTACATCTTGCTTTTGTTGTTTTCGCTTACAAAACTCCAATGTTTTATATGCTGTATGTTCCATATCAAATTAAATAGTAAACAAAATTATTTTTTGTTAAGTCTGCTATGTTGAAAAGGTTTTAGCTCATGTATTTAACGTTTTATGTCGAGGTGATGTTGTGTGAGGTTTGACTGTATTTTCATGTGGTACCCATGTGATCACATATATCTCCCATCTTGATAAAACAGTGTGTGGTTTCATTGTTACAGAGTCTGTAACTGCACTGAATGTTTGCGCTACCATAGCTGTGCTCTAACAGTTCACTCCTAGCATGCTTAGATGTAATGTAGTGTTTTGACTACGGGTTCCTAACATTCTGGATAGACAAATAAATATCAACCAATCTATGCGGGTACTTTAACACTGTTCACATTTATTGAAGTGAACCTTTAATAGCTACTTTAGAGCTGTTCTCTATTAACCAGTCAGCATGGGGATGTACTGCCTAGTTCAATCTCAACAGATACCTAAAGGCTAACCAAATTTATTTACTTCAAATTAGTCAACCTGTTGAAGTTTCGCGCAACAAGTATTGTTAGGTTTCATAAAATCTCCACAAGAGAATATCGATATTGTCGGGTGGTCATAGCTGTTGTTGCTTGCCTATAAGATGAAGTTATATGTTAATTTGATGCTATTAGTTCTTGGCGTAATTCAGCTTGTGTTACTATTGACTGAATTGATGATTCGGATGAACTGTTCAGAAAAACTTTGATCAGTTTCTTTCAGAAAAAAACATGTTTCGTTCTCTCCCAGGCTTCATCTGAGATTCATCTCAATGTAGGTCAGGCTTCAACTGTTGGTTATGTATAAATTATAAATATCAAGCAAATTCAAAGTGAAATTTGAGAAATTATGTCAAAGATTTGATCTTGCGATAGGTCATCGAAATGTACAATAATTTATATTCACAATTTATTTTGTCAAAAGACCAAGCCATGGCCATTAAATGAAGATGAAATGATTCGTCTGCAAGAAAATTTTTCGAAGTTCACGCGTTATTTTATATTTCAGTATGAATCCATTTTATTTCTCAAATTTGACTTTTCCATAAACTGAGTGTCACAATTACTTATTGATTTGCTGCTAACCTTTTTCTGAACGTCCTTAAACCTAATCTGTTGTTGCCTTCCTATGAGATGAAGATACTGGCTAAATTTATGATATTTGTCAGTTGCCTAGTATATTATAAAGTTACTATTGACTGAATCGATGAGTCAGATGAAATGACCAGACAATTATTGGTGCTGTTTTCTTCGAAGAATATAGGTTTTGTTCTGTCCCAGGCTTCAAGTGAGATTTTTTCCATGTATGCTAGGCATCAACCATAGATTGGATAAAAATTATAGCTATCAAACTAATCCAAAGCAAAACTTGAGAAAAGAATTTAAAGATTTGATTTTGCAATGAGTCATCGAACTGTACACAAATTTATATTCTTAATTTACCTTATCAAAAAACCAAATGTTAGCCAATGAGTAAAGGTAAAAGGATTTGTTTTTACAAAAATGTTTCGAAGTTCACCTGTTATTTCACATTTCGATAGGAAGCCATTTTATTTCTCTAATCTCACTTTTTTATATACTGAGCGTCACAATTATTTATTGATTTGATGCAAAGCTTTTTCTAAACACCAGCAACCATAATCTATGGTGAATCATAATCTTTTGGAAACTTAGTAAAGCTACTCAATCTCGGTGCATAGATCATACAGATATAGTGGATCTCTCTTATTACTTGACTGTTATAATACAGAGTAAGACTGCATGCACCTTAACATTCAAATACTGCTGATTGTACCTCATTAATGCAGCACACTTAAAAAACTCTCTAAATATATACATTTTAAACTCGCAGTTATGATAAGTTTTCAGCCACCTCTATTTTAATTTTCTTTGTTTTGAATAATTCCCTGCATTTTTTATACTGCAAGATCTACGTGCTCAAGATACGGACGATAGGAGCTGTCGTATTTTATCAAATAAACTTGCATAAACTGTAACACCTGTTGACTTACTTCTCATGCAATATCCATTTACTTTTACTTTCATACGCTTTGAATTTTGTCTCCAGAGTTATTTTCTTTCTGCGGTTTATCCAGAGAATTGAGCTTTGAGATAGGATTGATTTATTGGCGAAATCTCTAATTGTCTTTTCAAATAACAAACACAAACAATGAGTCAACTCAAGGTATCAAATATTTAGCTGAAATTTCCATGTATATTCTGTGTGGAATAGTCTAGCTACTCACTTACAACGGTTGTAAGCGGAATGAGTTGAACTTTGTTTAGAGCAATTTTATGTTAACTCCGTCTTTGTTTGAGAAATGCTAATAATTTTTTTAAATATTTGGATTGACTGTGATGCTTTTGCTAAAATACTATTATTTCTAGTTTTTTTGTCAACAATTTTAGAAGCTATTGTATTTAGGTGTAGGACAGCTCAATTTTACACAACTCCCATTATTTGTTTTACAGGTAGCCATCAAAATCTTTATTTAATCAAACATTAGTTTGGAACAATAATCCTGACTTCTTGTACAGGTTGATTGGCTAATAGTTGGTTTACAAAAAAGCTACCAACAAGGCTTTCTACTAATAAGAGATAAACTCTACTACATGACATCAAGTTCGAATATAAAAGTAGATATTGATAGTAGGTGCTGTTACATTTCGCCCAAGTAACATATATAGATTGTTCATTAAATATTTTCTTGGACCATGTAAATTTATGCTTAGTTAAAATATTTACATCTCTAGATTGTGATAATTCCATGTAGACCAATTATAGCATTACACTAATCATTATACTATCACTACATTCATTACAGTGATAACGTCTGGTAGACTTTACACTTCAGTGTGAACAACCAAAGGCTTGAAAAACACCAGAAAAGTCTATTGAAAACACCTTATAAAAAGTACAGCTCCTGTGATATTTGAAGGAAGTTTAAACAATATTAAGCTCTTTAATAGGGAATTATGAGACATCTCAATATGAGTTGGACTCATGAGAAATCCTTAATAGCAGTAGTGTATCTATACAAATAAATCATAATGTTTGTTTGTTTGGTGTTCCATCTTTCTGATGTTTTATTATAGCCATGATATCAAAGGAGTGAAAAAGAAAACATTTTGCACTGGAATTAATTTCACACATTGCTTTTTAAAGGCACTCACCAATACACTATGCAACAACCTCACCACGAACATGAACGAACATGTACATTGCGCTAATTATGTAGCAGATATACGAAAAGAGGCAACAACGCAACTTGCGAAGGTACGAATTCCTTTTTTACTTAGGCGAGTACTGGATAAGAAAGTGTCATATCAGCATTTTTTCCTTGCACTGATATTCTGCAAGTAGTTTGATGTGGGTGTCAAAAATTTAGCTGCCGAGGGAACCAATGTGACTATATCTAGGCAAAAGCCACCTTATGCACCTTTGTGCAGGTTTGCAGCATAAAAAACTGAAACAGGAGTACAAGAGAATATCAATGGTAAAGATGATGACTAAGAACTCAACATTTCGATCAAATAGTTAGCACGCACAAAATTTTGAAGTAGTTTTTTAAGACTTTATATTAATATTATTTTTACAGCGCTTGCAGCTTTTTTACGCTTTTGGTAATTTGATTAGTTATATTAATAGCTTGATTAGCTATTAATATAACTAATTACCAAATTTTATAAAAGATAAGTAGAATTACATGCTAGAGTTATATAACTTATATAGTATATATTAAATTATATACAAACAAGCAAATGTTGTTACCGTATGATATAAGTATGCACTAGATCAACAATTCTGTGAGTAGTGGTTATACCACTGTTGCAGGGGTAAACAACCCCACTTTCTAGGAGACCCGCGGTTTTCTGCTAACATAATATGTTCAATTCAGTTGGTGTTTTTGGTAGAGGAAATGGTAAGTTTTATGACAATGAATGAACTAGCAAACTTACAAACAAGGTTAGACAACTATACTTGAGTTCTTATCCTCAACATCATTCTAATGTTGCCTTCAGTACAAATTAGGGGTCTCAATCGAATAATTTATGTTTTACTACGTTTGTTGTAGAAGTCAAAATGTGCAAAGACAAATTGAAAAAGTATTTACTCATAACGTACTCATAATCTACTCATAATTTACTATAATGTAAACCCAAAGATTAATTAAGCTTTCAGGTTTTTTACGAGTTGTCAGCCGTCTAAAAATAAAAAGTTTATGGTTCAGATTAGACAATTTACTACAACTGATAATTTTATGCATTTCATACAAATTGTTCTTTTCAAAATCTGTCAAATTATATTTCACCTTCTGTCTTCCTTTTCCCCTGTTTCAGCCGAGCTTCTAAATGCTGCAACTGTTCAGACCGTAGTTTAGTTCACTCTTCACTCTTTAGTTCACGGTTTTAATTTTACATTTTATTACGCAGGTCTTAACTACCAACAATTTATTTTACAAAACCTTATATAACTAACATGAATAGTAAAATTGTTTAAAGCGTGCACTGCTTCTGTTTTAGCAAAATAGTGTATTCACCCTTAAGCTATAAGCTTTAATAGAAAGCTATGTCTAGCTTCGTTATATTTTTTCATTGATAAGGTAAAGCATTTCTGCATATTTAAAAAATATATATTTAATATGTATATAACATAAAGAGATATGTGTACATGCATGCCTATCGGTGAACGTGTGTTTGTATGTTTCAACAGTATTTTGGCTTTTTTGCCTTTTGTGTTGTGTTTTGACTTTCCAAATATGGTGAAAAGATAATTTACATGCTGCCACACACTTTCTAGATAAGGCGTTATTCGCTAATCATGGCTTGATAACCTCTATAAAACAGAGAGTATTTTGTTATAGCAATATAACACGTTCATGTTTAGCCACCATATTTGCTACAAGGCCATATCTGACTTTTTAATGTTACCTAAAAGTTAGTGATGTAACACTACAGATTTATGCATTACAACGCGTGAACATATCTAATATCACATGGCTGCTTTTGAACATTTGGAAATGTTATTTTATCGCAAGCGCTCGCTCAGTGGCTTTAATGGTACTAAAAGACAGCAAAACACAATATACTTAAATCACAAACTATTTTACTTTTGTTGGTCTATTAGTAAGTATAGATAGTGTGTGTTGAAGGTATACAGATATAAACCTCATTTCATGCTCAATTCCAGGATACTTCGGGTCACTAATATTTGTTGTCAATCAAAGAGCAAACACATTAAAGTGTAGTTGAACATGTTTGTTTTAATGTTTTCTGACACGTCACAAATAAGCCCCTGTTCCAGCTCTCAGACTGCAACAGATACAAATATACATACCTTCCTAGTCGAGTGACTATTCTATAGTTTTCTGTATTACATAATTATAGTTAAAGGTGCGTCATCAGTTGACATTACCATAGACATAGCAATGTCTTTAGTCTACATATCTAAGCATCATGTATTTTTAAAGTTAACCAACATTGTTATGAATTACAATTATTTATGGCAATATGATAATCCTATTTCATGTTTTTGCGATATTCTTTCACGATAGCAAAAGCAAACCTGTCAGAGGTTTGTTGCTCAACAATGCAAGCCTCAAATTGTGATAATTAAGTCTTATTTTGCACAACAGACCAATTGATTCTATGTCACTCTCGACAATCAGCCAATGTGAGAAACAAACACATTTTTCAGCAACCATGATGCTATTCCACCCGTGTAGTCGCCACATTATGGTTATCCAACATAGCAATGAATGATAGCATGAATCTGAAGCAAATTCAAAAAATACTGACCATTTGCAATATATTATTACAGGGACTGTATAGGTAAACCAATGGGTTGAGCATACGCATTAGAAAATTTTTTCTTTTTTCACAAAAATTGGAAAATAATGTTTCTCTGCAAAAATTGGCTATTCTCACAAGTAATCTGTTAAAAACCTATTAATTCATGATCAGCTTTGCTAAATAAGACATTTGTCTTGACAACTGTTTTGTTGCATAGTTCAAAAAATAGAAGACACTATAACCTTTTCCAAGCGTCACAGATGTTTCAGGTTAATATTTTGCTGACTGCATTATTTCTGACCATTTTTGCGGTGTGAAAAGGTTGATAAAGCTTTGCATTTGGTCGAATTACGCTAAAACTTTTCAAACCTCAATCTGTAATGTTATCTGTTTATTTTAATACGGTTATGTTGTACTCTGTCAGTTAACCTTCAATAACATATTTGGACATTATTAGCAATAGAATTATATAGACTGAGGGTTGAGTGTGATGAGCAATTTGAACAGTTAACTTTTTATGTTAATAATTTCAGTTGTTATGAGTCTTATGTATTTTGCCACAATATATTTGTGTGGCCCTAGGTCTGTTAATTGCAAAATCCAGCATACTAGGTAACAGCAATAGTAGTTGATGACCAAATCTTTTGTTTATAAACAGTCCCGTCTACAAGTGCTGTGCTTTTATCAATTGGAATGGGAAATAGTAGACAAATCATTGTTATTTACATGTAGATGAACTTTCACACAATTTTATACATTTTATCAAAAACTATCAGTATTTTTCTATCAATCGTGATTGTCTTTGATGTTTAAAGTAATATGTTTTTCAGAGTGTGTCAAAAAAGTTGACAAAATATGACAGTGTCTGAAACCAGCAGATTGAACAAAGTCGTGATATGGCGTCCGTAAATGTAAAAATCTGACTTACTAGAAACGAGTAGTGCTGTAACTTGAACACAATATCCAATACCACCTATAGCAATGATAGCAGTTAATGATGAGCTTTCACATGGTTTTTATCTGAGCATTTTTAATGTAAAAAGAATAACAGAATGTTAAAACATCCTAGCAGTAATAAAAAATACCAAACCTTTCTCATAGTCTACTAAAATTATCTGTATGTTCATATTTAAATACATAAATTTTTTTTATACATTCGGGGAATGCCATTGCAAAAGCCTGGACAAAGGCATCATAGTAAACCAGAGTTGCCCTAATATTGTCTTAAGCGAATTCAGTTTAGTGTTAACTTGGCCTCCCAGTGTTGTAAAACTGTGATTGAGATTGAAGTCTTCACACTCCGTTCTCAGTCCCTTTACAACAGCTATCATTGTTAAAATAAAGAGTGAATGGTGACTGCAGCAACTGTTATTGGGGTCGGTTAACTTTTATATATGGGTTTTTCCACAGAACTCGCCTACAAAGTGTGATATAAAGGTCAAATTCTCAAATCACCCCTACACTAGAATTTGCATTCTTTTTAGGAAGCCCAACTCTTCAAATTTTGTAAACAAAACAGTTTTTTGCTGTGTCTTTGGTAAGATTCGCAGTATTTTGGTGTTTCTACAACAGGTAGGAGACAGGTTGACAAGGTAACAGGGGACACTATATCACACCTTTTTATCAAACAAAAAGACACAAGCTTAATCATCTTTCACTTGCTTTAATACTTGGGTAATAAGGTTACAATGCCATAAGAACAGTTAACTATGGAGTGCAAACAATATACTTTACATAAAAAATTGCTGGTCTTACTATACATACAGGTTGCCAATGTAACAGAGACACAAAAAGACCAATTTTCTTGTTGCACTGGTAATACTGTCAAATGATAACACTATTTCACTAATTTGAAGTAATGTTACTTCCAACATACAATAACAGTGATCATACATATTTATATCACTTGATTGCAGTGATTTAGGTTAGTTGTCCATAATACCAGCTGCTGATGTAACAAGGACACCAAGTGATGCGGTGTCATTGTTACTGTACAATGATACCATTGGCACAGTGAAATCAACTTTGCAGATGACAAGGAAACGTATTTGCAAAAAAATAATGCTTTCTTTGAATATATTATCTTACATTTCAGATCCCATTGCTTTCATGTCACACTTTTTGCAAAAAAACTGTCGTAGACGCCACATAATGTTGTTTTTTATATCAATAAGTGTTGGTCGCTAAAAGTCGTAGTTTGTGTCAATTGAGGTTTGGATTGCTGCTATCTAAGTAAACACTGATCTATTATGATACTGTTTTACTTGGTAATAAATTCAATGTGAAATATTTGGTTTGTTTAATCATACACCTGTGGGCTAGTCCTGTGGAAAGGTCCACATTTCACTGAATAAATCTATTTCGATGCTCGCACACAAACATGTAGGTATCTCTATAATGGCAGTCACCACTTTCATTTTCCATGTTTTCTTCTCGCCTTGCCATTTAAGTTTTTTATTGCCTTACTATCCATCTTCAAGATCAATCTTTCAATGACTATCTAGTGGGTTGCTTATGACATTGTCATACATAGCTTGTGATTAGAAGTTTTGCTGAGTTCAGCAAATCCAATTTAACCCTGTCTCTCAGTCAACCAGATTTACAGGTGCATCAGCCACTCTCCCAATCTGAAGCTTGTATTTCTAAAATCCAGTCCTTAATGGATTCAACCATAGCATTTGATAAAGCACTAAAGCTTTGGCACCTCCACATCATTTATTGTGTTGGTTGAAATGATATACGCCAACTATATTTGCATTAAAGCTAAGCAGGTGTTCACATTGCTAACCTCAACAGGTGCAACTTACAACAGTTTGTTAGGTCTTCAGAGTTGCGGGTGGAGTAGCCGCGCCCCTGATCTATATGTTGCACCTGTATGATCTCTTCTATATTGTTTTAAATAGAGTAGATACTAAGCTTTGGTTACTTTGGAATGTTTTGCTACAATTGGTTGCCACTACCTTAATTAATCAGCTTTCCCTGAAAGCTAATCAAATGAGCTTTGCAAAAAAGTTTTCTACATAGTATATAAGGATGAGCCTGACCGCTTAGTTGTATGTCTGATTAGTAACCCTACTGGTCAACATCCTTTGTCAGAGGTTTTGGCTCTATTATCAGCTTGGCTTCTTTCATCGTATTCTGCATTCTTCGCAAATATGGACTACAAGGAACCATTTAAATAGCATATGTGGATTTGGTGCTCCTATCTAGAAGACCACTAACCTTTTTTCACCGGCTAGACAGTGTGGGGGCCAAGCAACTGCGCCGTCATTCATAACTGAATGCTAGCGATGGTACCCACACTAGACGGCCACCATTGCTATAGCATGGACTAGCCTTTGCATAACTATATGGCTTAGTCTGAGTTATAGCTGTGGTGAGCTCTGTCTTCTTATCTCGGCACCAAGTCTAGCATGATCAGAACTGCAAAAGTATTTTTATGTATATCTCAGTGGTAATGACAAAAGTTGGTTTTACTTACTTGTTGTTTATGTTCTAGTTCATGTGTCAAACTTTTTATTATTTGAAAATAGCTGACCAGTTACATTCATTGCTTTCACAAAGAGTGCTTGCAGCCTTGCCAACTTTGAAAGTTACTTGACTTGTGATACTTAATATATGTAGCAAACAATAAATATATTTTAGATATAAAATATATTTTAGTTGGTCAAAGTTTAGTTTTTCATTGATATGATTTTAGTTATTTAACAGAGTATCTTGTAGCAACATGGCTATGCAAACTTGACAATTTTAAGACTGCAGATTACAAACCATGAATCTCACTAGACAAGGTCATTAACAAAAGATAACATGGGAAAAGATTCAAAATGGTTACTTGCAAAAAGCTAAGCAACAGTGAGGAAACATTTGTGACTGAATATATAAAACAAACAATGCCTATTGAATTCATGGATATGAATACATGTCAGTAAACATTGAATGTTGCAGGTAAGTATGTATATATCATTCAATATTTATTTAGCTTAAACGATTTAACACAAATATTTGGTATATTTTAGTTTTGTTGGAATGTTGATGACACGGATTTGAAGTAAAATTATTCGTTTTGGTTATTTATACTTAACTAAAATATTTACATATTTACATTGTGATGAAACAATATAGACTAATCATAGAATTCACTAATCATTATTATAGTACTATAATTATATTCACTACTGTAATAATGGCTGGTAAACCTCACACTATAGTGTGAAAGACCACAGGCTAGAGAAACATCAAAAAATCTATTGAGATCAGCTAGAAAAAGTGCTGCAGCAGTAATGTTCAGAAAAAGTTTGAAAAATCTCAAGCTCTTTGATAAGGAATTAACAGGCATCTTAATATGCACTGGACTCATGAGAAATCCTTAATATTAGTTGTTCATTTATACAAATAAATTGTTAGTTTGTTGTCCTGTCATTCCAATATCCTATTATAGCCATAATGTTGGAGAAATGAGAAAAAAATTTGCACTGACATTAAATTTATGCATTCCTTTTTGGAGGCAGGCACTCACCATTACACTAACCAACAACCTCACATTAAACGTAAAAGAACATGTGCATCGTGCCAATTATGTAACAGATATTCACAAAGAAGCAGCAAAACAACTTGCCAATGGACCTTTTCCTTTTTTACATGGGTTAATACTAGATTGGGAAGTGTCATATCAGTATTGGTGCGCAGCCTGATATTCTGCAAGTATAGCTTTATGCTGGTGTCAAAATCCAGCTGCCCAGGTAACCAATGTGTCTATACCCAGACAAAGCTGTCTTTTGCACCTTTGTATTTTGCACCTGTTGCTGAGGGAACCAATATTGGCAAAAATATTTTGCACACCTTTGCACATGTGTGCACTGCCTAAAGTTGAAGCAGGAGTACAGCAGATTAGCAATGATGAAGATGATGATTAAAAATTTAACATTTTGAGCAAATATCTAGAACGCAGAATATTTTGAAGTAGCGTTTGTGAGACTGGATATTAGCCTTAATACAATAATTCATGATGTTCACAGTGTTTGCAACTTTTTTAAATGTTCTATGATTTATCAGTGTCAGGTTATAAGACAGAATTATAGAGCTAATCTATTGTGAAATAAAATTAAAGCGATTTGATTATCAATATGCATATCTCAAAACATCTCAACAGTATATGTAGTTTACAAAGATATTAATGTGGACCTAGAGATTAACTAAGAGTTCAGGTTTTTACGAGGTGTCAGCCCTCTAAAGATTAAATAGTTTAATGTTCCAATTAGACTATTTAATACCATAGCTTATAATTTTATCCAATTCATACAGTTGCTCTTTTCAGCATCTGTCAAAACTTATCTCAACTTCTGCCTTTCTTTCTCCTGTTTCAGTTGAGCTTCCAAATGTAATATAGCAACTGTTCAGACTGTAGTTTAGTTTACTTTTTTATAAATTTACCAGCTTGTGTGTGATTCACGTGATAAAATTGTTTTAAATCAAGTAGATATGCATCTATATGCATATCTTAACTAGCACAATCCAATTTGTATCATTATTCATATTGTGTTTTCAACTTCACAAGTTATTGTACAACATTTATCTACCATAAATTTCCTCTATAAAACCTTATATACACAACATGAATAAAAAGATTGTTTAAAAACTAATATAGGTTTGTAATTAGCAAAATAGTGTATTTATTCTTAAGCTAATAACTTTAAAATAAATATATGTCTAACTTAATTATCTTTTTGGCTGACATGTAAATCAGTTTGAAGTTTTTTATAATAATACATATTAAATATACAATTTGGAGGGATAAGTGTACACACGTGTGCCTGTAATTTTTAACAGTATCTGGTACTTTTAACCATGTGTGCTGTGTTTTGACTTTCTTAGTCTGGTGAACAGATAATGTACATACTGCCACACTTTGCTTAGCAAAGCCCTTTGATACACAACATAAGTAGAAGATTTTTTTTAAAACATGGAAAATTTATTATTGCTAATGTAACACGTTCATCTGTTAGCTGTCATTTTTGCTAAAAAGCTACATCTGGCTTTCTCATGTTAGTTAAAAAGCTAGTAATGTGATCCTACACATCTATGAATTGCAACGCTTGCACATACCTACTATCCCTTGGCTGTCTTTAAGCGTTGCGAGTTGGTATTTTATTATAAGAACTGATTCAGGGGCTTTAATTTTGGTAAAAGACATAAAAAGACGAAGAGTTTAATCACACTCAATTGTGCCTTTGTTGGTCTATTAGTAATTTATATAGATAGTATGTGTTGAAGTTCTACAAGTACAAACTTAGTTTCATAATTCTTATCATACATGCGTACATGCATGCCTGCATGTACACATGTACACATGCATGAATGTGGGAGTGTGCGTGTTATTATTGCCTAACAGTATTTCGTCCTTTTGGCCATGTGTGTTGTATTTTTATTTTCTAAATCTGTTGAAAAAATATTGTGAATACTGCAACACATTTCAAGGATAAGGCCTTACATACACATGACTTAAAAACGTAAATTAAGGATAGAACATTTTGTATACAGAGTTTTTTATTAGTACCATTATAACTTGTTCATCTTTTAACTGTCAATTTTGCTAGAAAGCTATATCTTGCTTTTTCATGTCAGCTACAAGCGAGGAATGCAACACTACACATCTATCATGCATTGCATTGCAGCACAGGTACTTAATATCAAATGGCTGCTTTTGGATACTTTGAATTGTTATTTTGATTGTAAGAACTGGTTCTGTGGTTTTAATTCTACAAAAAAGACAGAAATACATATAAATAAATCACAAGCTATGATTCTTAAGTTGAGATATTAGTATGGATAAATAGTATGTGTTTAAACTCTAGAAATATAAGTTTGGTTTTATGTTCAATTCCAGGATACTTCGGGTTACTAATCTTAGCTGTCAATCGAGTCACAAACACATTAAGTTATGATTGAACCAGTACAGTGTATGTTTTGGTGTTTTATAACATGTCATTGACAATTACTTGCTCTAACAGTCGGGCTGCAACAGCTAGAAACTTACATACCTTCCTAGTTGAGTGACTATTGTTTAGCCTCTTATAATTCCTGTATTGTTAAAGGTGAGTAATCACTTGACATTGCTATAGACATGGCAATGCTCATAAAGAGTATAACAACACATTAAGTTTTTCCAAAGTTATCTGACATTATTACAAATTACATTTATTTATCGCAATATAATCATTACATTTCATGTTTTAACAAAAAAATTTCAAGACAGAAAAACCAAAACCTATCAGGAGTTTAACGCTAAAAGATGCAAGCTTCAAATTGTGATGAAGAAATCTTTTTTTTGCAAGAAAGATTTATGGATTTCTATGTCACTACTGACAATGAGTCAATGTGAGACAAGAGCACATTTTTTAGGAACCGTTAGATATTTCCGCCCATCTAGTCACTGTGATATGGTTATCCAGCATTGCAAAGAATGATAGCATGAGTTTGAAGCAGATTTTACAAATACTGTCAATTTGTAAAATATTATTACAGAGAGTATAAACAAGTGAACCAATAGTTTGTACGTACATATTGTGGAGCATGCTTACAAAGATTTATTCCTTTACAAAATCTAAGTTAAAGTGTTTTCTGTAAAAACTTGCTATTTTCAAAAGTAATCTGTTAAAAACCTATTATTTTATTACCTGCTTGCTGAATAATTATTATGCCACAACAATTATTTTACTACTTAGTTCCAAAAATGAAAGACATAACAATTACAAAGCATCACAGATGTTTCAAGTTGATATTTTGCGGACTTCTATCTTTCTACCCAATTTACCATAAATCACCATAAATCAAAAATCACCATAGAAGTGTTGATTAAACGTTGTCTTTGGTCAAATTATGCTAATAATTTTCAAAACCTCAATATTTCGTGTTAACTCCTGATTTTATTACGATTATATTGTGTACTGTCAGTTAACAATCGAGAACATAATTGGACATTATTAACATTAGAATTATATAGACTGAGGGTTGAGTGCTATGAGCAAGTTGAACAATTAACTTTTATGTTAATAATTTCATTTGTTATGAGACTTATGTATTTTGCCACAATATTTTTGTGTGGCCCTAGGTCTGTTAGTTGCAAAATTCAGCATACTAGGTAACAGCAATAGTAGTTGATGACCAAATCTTTTGTTTATAAATAGTCTAGTCTACAAGTACTGTGCTTTTCATCAAGTGGGATGAGAAATAGTAGACAAATCTTTGTTATTTACATGTAGATGAACTTTCAGAAAATTTTTGTACATGTTTCTAAAAAAGTTTTGGTATTTTTCTATCAAATGTGATTGTATTTTATGTTTGAAGTAATGTGTTTTTAAGAGTGCGTCAGAAAAAGTCGACAAAATTTGACAGTGTCTGAAACCCGCATATTGAACAAAGTCACGATATGGCGTCTGTAAATGCAAAAGACTGACATACAGTACTACAGATGAGTAGCGCTGCAACTTGAACACGAGTACCAATATCAACTATAGCGATGATAGCAGCTAATGATGACATTTCACATGGTTTGTATCAGAAAATTTTTAATGTAAAAATAATGACAGAACGGTAAAACATCCTGGCAATAATAAAAAATACCAACACTTTCTCATAGTCTACTAAAATTATGTGTAAGTCCATATTTAAATACATGAACACTCTTTATACATTCGAGGAATTTTGGTGCTAACATGCCGCCCAGAGTAGTATTAATTCGGCCTCCCAGAGTTGTAAAACTGTGATTGAGATTGAAGTCTTCACACTCCTTTCTCATTCCCTTTACAACAGCTATCTTTGTTAAAATAAAGAATGGTTGGTGACTGCAGCAACTCTTACTGGAATCTGTTAATTTTTATATATGGGTGTTTCCAGAGAACTCGCCTACAAACTGTGATATAAAGGTCAAAATCTCAAATCACCCCTACACTAGATTTTGCATTACTTTTAGGAAGCCCAACTATTCAAATTTCGTAAATAAATCAGTTTTTTGCTGTGTTGTTGGGAAACTTTGCAGTAAATCGGTGTTTCTACAACAGGTCAGGAAAAGATTGCCGACGTAGCAGGGGACACTATATCACACCTTTTTATCAAACAAAAGGACATTAGCTTAATTTTCTTTCACCTGCTTTAATACTTGGGTATTCAGGTTACAATGTCATAAGAACAGTTAACTATGAAGTGCAAACAATATACTTTACATAAAACAATTGCCTGACTTACTATACATACAGGTTGCCAATGTAACAGAGACACAAAGAGACCCATTTTCTTGTTGCATTGGTAATGTTGCCAAATAATAACACTATGTCATTAATTTGAAGTAATGTTACTTGCAACATACAATAGCAGTGATCATACATGTTTATATATTTTGATTTCAGTGATTTACGTTAGTTGTCCATAATACCAGTTGCTGATGTAACAAGGACACCAAGTGATGTGGTGTCCTTGTTAATGCACAATGATACCATCAGCACAATGAAATCAACTTTGCAGATGATAAGGAAACGTATTTGCAAAATAATAATGCTTTCTTTGATTTATTCTTCTTATATTATCTTACATTTCAGATCCCATTGCTTTCATGTCACACTTTTTGTGACAAAAACTGTTGTAAACACTACATAGTAATGCTTTTTATATCAATAACGGTTGGTCGCTGGCAGTCGTAGTTTGTGTCAATTAAGGTTTGGATTGCTGCTATCTAAGTAAACTCTGGTCTATTATGATACTGTTTACTTTGTAATAAAATTAAATTGGAAATATTTGATTTGTTTAATCATACACTTGTGGGCTAGTCTTGTGGAAAGGTCCATATTTCTCTGAATAGATATATTTCCATGCTCTCAAACATACATGCATGTATCTCTATAATAGCAGTCACTAAAATCACTTTCGATGTTTTCTTCTCGTTCATCCTTTTGCTTTCATTTTTGCTAGAAAGTTATAACTGGCTTTCTCATGTCAGCTACAAGCTAGGAATGCAACACTACACATATATCATGCAATGCAGCACATGTACTTTTTATCAAATGGCTGCTTTTGGATATTTAGAATTGTTATTTTGATTGTAAGAACTGGTTCTGTGATTTTAATTTTACAAAAATGACAAAAAAACATACAATTCAATCACAAGCTATCATACCTAGGTTGGGATATTAGTAAGTATAAATAGTATGTGTTGAAACTCTACAAATATAAACTTGGTTTTATGTTCAATTCCAGGATACTTCGGGTCACTAATCTTAACTGTAAATCGAGTCACAAGCACATTAAGTTATGATTGAACCAGTACAGTGTATGTTTTGGCGTTTTATAACAAGTCATTGACAATTACTTGCTCCAGGCTCCAGTCAGGCTGCAACAGCTAGAAACTTACATATCTTCCTGGTTGAGTGACTATTGTTTAATTTCTTATAATTCATGTATTGTTGGAGGTGGGTCGTCACTTGACATTGCCATAGACATGGTAATGCTAGTAAAGAATATAACAATACATTAAGATTTTCCAAGGTTAACTGACGTTGTTACAATTTACATTTATTTATGAAAGTATAATAATTACATTTCATGTTTGAACAAAGATTTTTCAAGACAGAAAAAACCAAAACCTATCGGGAGTTTAACGCTAAAAAATGCAAACTTCAAATTGTGATGAAGAAGTTTTTTTTTTGCAAGAAAGATATATGGATTCCTATGTCACTACCGACAATGAGTCAATGTGAGACAAAAGCACATTTTTGGGAACCGTTAAATATTTCCACCTATGTAGTCACCATGTTATGGTTATCCAGCATAGCAAAGAAGAATAGCATGAGTTTGAAGAAGATTTTACAAATAATGTCAATACGCAAAATATTATTACAGGGAGTATTAACAAGGTAACCAATGGTTTGTACGTACATATTGTTGAACACGATAACAAAGACTTATTCCTTTACAAAAATTAAAAATTAAAGTATTTTCTCTGTTGATAAAACTTTGTATTTGGTCAAATTATGGTAATAATTTTCCAAACCACAATCTGTAGTGTTATCTGCTGATTTTATTACGATTATATTGTGTGCTGTCAGTTAATAATAATTTCAATAACATAATTGGACATAATTAGCATTTGAATTATATGGAATGAGGGTTGAGTGTTATGAGCAAGTTGAACAGTTAACTTTTGGTGTTAAAAAATTCAGTTGTTAAGAGACATGTATTTTGCCAAAATATCTTTTTGTGGCCTTAGGTCTGTTAGTTGCAAAATCTAGCACACTAGGTAACAGCAATAGTAGTTGATGACCAAATCTTTTGTTTATAAATATTCCTGTCTACAAGTACTGTGCTTTTTATTAATTGGGATGGAAAATAGTAGACATATCTTTGTTATTTACCTGTAGATGAACTTTCACAATGTTTTAGTACATTTTATCAAAAAGTGTCGGTATTTTTCTATCAATTGTGATTGTCTTTGATGTTCGAAGTTATGTGTTTTTCAGAGTGTGTCAAAAAAGTCGACAAAACTTGACATTGTCTGAAACCCGCGGATTGAACAAAGTCACGATATGGCATCCGTAAATGTAAAAAACTGACATACAGTACTAGGGATGAGTAGAGCTGCAACTTGAACACGATAGCCAATATCAACTATAGCGATGATAGCAGCTAATGATGACATTTCACATGGTTTGTACCTGAGCATTTTTAATGTAAAAAGAATGACAGAATAGTAAAACATACTGGCAATAATAAAAAATACCAGCACTTTCTCATAGTCTACTAAAATTATGTGTATGTTCATATTTAAATACATGAGTACTTATTATACATTTGAGGAATGCAATTGCATAAGCTTAATTGAAAAAAGCTTTGACAAGGGCATCATAGCAAACAAGAGTTGCCCACGATACTGTCTTGGACGAATTCAGTTTGGTGTTTACTTGGCCTCCCAGAGTTGTAAAACTGATATTGAGATTGAAGTCTTCAGACTCCTTTCTCAATCCCTTTACAACAGCTATCATTGTTAAAATAAAGGGTTTAAGTTTTAAGTAATTTATTGCCTTACAATCCATCTTCAAGTTCAATTTTTCAATGACTATCCAGTTGGTTGCTTATCACATTGTCATACATGTAGGTAGATTGTGATTAGAAGTTTTGCTGGGTTCAGCAATTCCAATTTAACCATGTCTCTCAGTAAACCAGATTTACCGGTGGATCAGCCACTCTATCAATCTGAAGCTTGTATTTCGGAAATCCTGTTCTTAATGGATTCAACCATAGCATTTGATAAAGCACTAAAGCTTTGGCACCTCCACATCATTTATTGTGTTGGTTGAAATGGTGTACGTCAACTATATTTGCATTAAAGCTAAGCAGCTATTCACATTGCTAAATTTAATAAATGCAACTTAACACAGTTTGTTAGGTCTTCAGAGTTGCGGGTGGAGTAGCCGCGCCCCTGATCTATAGGTTGCAGCTGCATAATCTCCCCTATATTGTTTTATATAGAGATGATACTAAGCTTTGGATCCTTCGGAATGTTTTGCCATGATTGGTTGCCACTACCGTAGATATTCGGCTTTGTGTGAAAGCTAATCAAATGAGCTTTGCAAAAAAAGCTATCTACCTGGTATATAAGGATGAGCCTGACCGCTTAGATGGTATGTTGGACTAGTAACCCTACTGGTCAACACCCTTTGTCAGAGGCTTTGGCTCTATTATCAACCTGACTTCCGTCATCGTCTTTTGCATTCTCCGCATATATGATTAAGGACGCATTAACCTTCACCGGCTAGATAGTGTAGGGGCCAAGCAGCGGAGCCGTCATTCCTAACCGAAAGCTAGCATTGGTACTCGCACTAGACAGCCACCATTGCTATATCATAGACTAGCCCTTGTATAGCTGTCTGGCTAGTCTGTGTTATATCTGTGTTGAGCTCTGTCTTCTCTTTCCTTCTCAGCAACAACTTTAGCACCCTCAGAACTGCAGAAGTAACCTTGTTTATTTTTCGTTGGATCTTAGGAAAATTGGCTTTACTAATTTGTTGTTTATGTTCTAGTTGATCTTTCAAAATTCATGCTCATTAATTTGAGCTAACAAAATACCAGGATGCAGAACAACTACATTGTACTTTAAAGAACCAAGGAATAGCAAGGAAACAAATGTGACTGATTATATGAGACAAACGATGGATGTGTATAATGTACATGTATGTTAATGAATATATGTCAGTAAACCTTGAGCATTGCAGGTTACTAGATACTCTTTGATAGTATTCTTACTTGAAAAACTTAACACCTAGTTTCGATATACTTTAGTTTTGTTGGAATGTTGATGACACAGCATGGAAGTTGACTTATTCATTTCGGCTGTAGCCATAAAGCTGATTAACCCTATGTTACACTTTTTTATTCTCCTACTAAATAAAACACATAGAAAGTTGTTGGACCACATCAACTGTCCTATGTAGTGAATAGTTTCATGCCGTGTCTTGTGCATCTATTGCCAGAGATTGACAGCAAAAGAATGTGCCTCACGAGAAGAGCAACTCCTGTCCCACATTATTTACACACTGTGTCCCTCATCCGGACGTCATACTCTAACAAAGTTGAGAACGTTTTATAGTCTTGTAGGAATGAGGCCTGGTTACCTTTTTGGTTTAAAGTTTGATTTTTTCATATTTGACTGCAATATTGTTTCTTTGTCTATTTTGAGCTTTCATCAAACCGGATATTACCCAAAGTCTATTAGCTTTGAGATATAGTTTTGTATTGGAGTTAAGGAAAGCTACACAGACTGATTTATTGAGTCAAAAGAGTTGTTCGATAGAAGCTGTGATGTTGGTTTAGCGGCTACTGGCCAATGCCTCCATAATGCTCCTTAAAATCTAGCTGAATATAATGTAGTAAAAATAAGGCTGGATTTATTTTGACAACTTTTGTAAAACTTCTATTTGAGTGCAACGTTTGTTCAGAGCCACCTCTAATAGAAGGTCACCCTAGGAGAACGGAAAAAAACAGTATCACCCTTTGAAGAAACGCCACATATATTTGATCATCACTTTGACATTCTTTGATCCTCAGGGCTCAGTAGAAAAGTGTTCATTAAAGTACTAATAACAATACTTTGTTGTTACTGTAATGATTGCCATGGTTTCGCAGGTTAGGAACCGGAGAAGATCAATATTCAAATCATCAAAACTTCACTCTGATATGACTTACAAATGCCTAAATATGATCCCTTGCTTTTAGAATTCAAAATAATGTGCTTCACAATTTTATCTGAATACTCCATGGCGTTTTGATGAATGATTCAAATGCTGTCCAGGAACTCGTGCGACATGAGAGCTATGATTTTATTGCATACAAAAAAAACATTTTCAACTCTGAAGTGTTGTTTTTGTTTACAACTTTAAAAGCAACACTATCCAAATACAGACAATGATGGATAACAGTGCCCACAGATATCTCAAACACATTGTTAACTCAAATAGATTTGTTCGGTTCGCTCTCACCTAATAATAAATTGTACTAGATAACACAACCTATCGTCATTATCTCAAACTGATTTTGGCCTGAGTGTTATCAGTTTCAGAATATCACTTTATTCTAAGCTATAGAGATATATAACAACTGTTAGTAGTCATTAGGCGACGTTATTACCATCATATTTTTGCAAAATTTGGCAAAATATTTTTGCTGACAACTTTTCTACAAGTTAGGAAAAAGTAGTTTTGCTAAACATCTGCTTTCAACAGAAAATGAGAGCTTGGAAACCCTCAGATAAACTTGAAATAAAATCGGCTAAATTGGTTTTGGTTAAAACGCTCAGAAGAAAAAGATGTATTTTTAGCGCTTCAACTGCAATCGAGATTTTCCAATTTTAATCTGACAACGTCCTGGCAGTCAAACCACCTAAAACCAAACAAAAAATATCCAAAGATAGAAAAATATCTATACTTTCTAATAAAAGATTTTTAAACTTTCCCAGAGAGGCCATTTAACTTGCAACACGCAATCTATGTTTTAGATTTATATATAGTTAGCATATTTACATGTACCTACTGGTAAATACATGCTTTTGTGACCGTGTTCTGATAACTTAACTACGTGTACTCTGATAACTGGAACAGTTTTGCTTGGTTATGTGGAGTTCGAGTTACCTGTGTTTCAATGTATTTAATAACTGTACTCGGCTAATATTTTTTATATCAAAGTAGTTCCCTGTTTAACTTGGTCTGTAATTAGATATATTTGAAAATAGTTTAGCGAAAATTCTGATGCAATAACGTCACTTCCTCAAAGGAGACTACAAAATATAGGTGAAAATATTATCACTTCATCTGTAAACAGGGTTGAACTTATTTTTTAAATTTTTATTAAGTTTGTCGAAAACTATAGCTCCACCCTATAGGTTGTTTTAGGCTATTTATATCATAGTTTTTTATACAAAATGGTAACAAAAATTATAGTAGGGTTATAAATTCCTGTAATTTTAAGGTGAGGTGTGAGCCTTGCAAGGCTATTCTGAACACCGGGGTGCATTTAGCACTGACAACAAGTCCATCATAATCAAACTGCAGCATCTGTAACTACACTATAAATTAAATGATCAGCTTCCACCCTAAATTTCTCTTTTCACCAGGATTTCTGCAGCACCACCGACCAATCAAGAAGTCAGAGACAGTGTCATCAAAGGGCTCATGGTAGCAATTGACCTTGATTTTGT
The DNA here is from genome assembly GCF_963576615.1 of Watersipora subatra. NCBI lineage: Eukaryota > Metazoa > Bryozoa > Gymnolaemata > Cheilostomatida > Watersiporidae > Watersipora > Watersipora subatra. The sequence continues at coordinate 55,903,244 of NC_088712.1, read as the reverse complement.
ACTGGTTTCTGCTGAGTCTTGAGGCGCACTATAAGACTGGAGGTTTAAAGGCTTTCTTTAAGCATGAAAAGGCCAAACAGACATAAGCTTGTTGAAAAAGTAAAATAAATCTGGCGCTAGAAAACATACAATGATCTTGAGGATTGCAACAAAGCTGGGTCCTTCGCCGATGCCTTAAAAACAGAAAAAACTGCTGCTCTTTTGAGAAATGAATCAGCACTATATTACAGGTATTTTAGGTTCATTGTGTTGTGGTTACATAAAAGGGTACAATGATGTGTTCAAATGGGTAATCAACTGAATAAAGTTAGTTGGTTAGATTGGTACATGATTGGGAGAAGTTAGATTTTAGATAGGTACACAAATGTGTTCATTGAGTGTGCAATTATGATACTCGCTTCCTGCAAAATTAAAGGAAAAATAGAGTAGTTTCTGCCATAAATGTGGTACATAGCACATAATAGTAGATAGACTTAGTAACCATTAGAAAAGGCATGTGACAAAACATCAGCAAAAAACTGTATAAGGAGATATCCATAACTACATGTATATAGATGTTTTAAGTTATGGTAACTCAATACTCGGCATATATCAAACTTGTTGAGTGTATGCTAAAATTTTATATTGAATTACCATGTCAGACACATATCGCTAAAATTGTTGTGTAGTGGATAGCTCCATTGTGTATCTCCTACAATGGGGTAAACAATCCTAGTGTGATAAGGTAAAAACTAGCCACCAGGAAGTTCGCTTCTTAGAAAATGAGTAGAAAGTCACATGTATGTACATGTATATGAACTGAATACTGCAAATCATCTATAGATAAAACTGACTCATAAACAAAACACGTTTTATGGCCTTTGAGTTCGCTTAAGGCTGGTTTGATTATTTCAACTCAAAGAAACCAGTCCAAATGCTGAACCAAATACTACACACACATTAGGGGATGTCTTGTTTGACAAATCTATTCTCTATGCCTTTAGCCTAAATGTATTGACATTACATCTATTGATGTATCTATGTTCATTGCTCATAGCCTACATCCATTCACATTACACCTATTGATGTATCTATCACCATTGCTCATAGCCTACATCTATTCACATTACAAATATTGATATATGCATGTTCATTGCTTATAGCAGACATCTATTGACATATCTAAACGTGTATATTTCAATCTGAGCAACCATCATCTCTAGTAACAAGTGTTCAGAAGAGACTGGTTTTTGATTAAAAGTTAGTTGTAATATTTGTCAGATTCCTATGCATGTTACCAGTCAATACTAATTTTTTTATGTTTGCCGCAGTATTGTACTTTCCTAATTAGAGTTGTTTTATATTTACTGGTAATTTCTGGTACGGTAAATTGTTTTTTGCAAGAACTGGTGAAAAAACTTGCAGAAGCACTCAGACACATGCAGAAAAAGTTTAATGATAAGCCGGATATTGACCAGAAGTGACTAATAAAAGTGTACGTTGTGACAGCACGAAATGCTGCCATCCATGATGAAAAAGGTTAATAAGGTTATTCCGGCATCTGATCAGGTGTTTAACTGCTACTCAGCTTAGTATTTCATACAATCAATGGTTTAACAGTTATTGATGATGGCCTAACATCTAATAAAGTGTCCACCTGTTTTTGACGTAAATCTCCGATCCGATTAAATGTTCAAACATTGCTGATGCATTCCCCTATCCAATCAGGTGTTCAATTGTTATTAATGTCAGACTTTGGTTTAATCAAATTTTTGACAACTGTTGAGTTTATTTTCTAAACCAATGAAATAATATTGACAGCTCTATCCTTTTTCATGAGAGCTGTAGTCTTTTTTTATTTAGTGTGATAAACAACTTGAATAAGTAAAACAACCAATCCATCTGTTTACCAATTTGAAAGAACAGGTGAAACAACCCACCCAACTGGTTACTAGGTTTAGTACATGTAGGTCGTTTCAGAGAAAGATTATCATGCAGATACTTGTTTATATATAGCTTAAAGACCTGTTTACGGCTATGGTGATAATTTTGCTAGCATTTCTATTAAAGGCTATGAGGGCATGGGTATCAGAATGTATGAGATACACTTCTTAGCAGGAGCACCAAAAGGCCCAATTATCAATGCAATACAGTCACACATATTTTTGATGACCAACCTATGGTGGTCTTCTCAAGGTTGGGAAAAAATGAGCCTGATGCTTCTGATGGTATCAAGACAACCGATGCTTACATTAGATTTACGGTACAATCATCCCTTACTTATTAGGTTATTTCGAACTGAAAATTACAAAAATTGTTGTTGGAGTGAAGTCCATAGAAATACTTTGTGTATGTCATTTAACGTGTTTTAGCATAAACTGTTATTTATACATTGCATTAAATTTAATGAGCTCTATAAGCCCAATTAATTTCAAATACTAAATCAAAATATCCTAATTTTTATTTGTAATTTGCATTGGAGACACATTATTCAAATGATGACTTGGCAATATGTAGTTTAGAATTAAAGGTAGTACTCAACGTGCATGTTGTAACTTACCCTAGAATGCATATACATTAGATTAATTGGAATGTAACATAATTTAATGGTTTTGTTATTTTTTAACTTTTTTCTTTTAGTTACATCTTGCTTTTGTTGTTTTCACTTACAAAACTCCAATATTTTATATGCTGTATGTTCCATATTAAATTAAATAGTAAACAAAATTAATTTTTTGTTAAGTCTGCAATGTTGAATAACCTTTAGCTCATGTATTTAACGTTTTATGTCGAGTGGATTTTGTGTGAGGTTTGACTGTATTTTCATGCGGTACCCTTGTGATCACATATATCTCCCATCTTGATAAAACAGTGTGTGGCTTTATTGTGACAGAATCTGTAATTGCACTGAATGTTTGCGCTAACATATCTATGCTCTAACAGTTCACTCCTAGCATGCCTAGATGTAATGTAGGCCTAGTGTTTTTACTACGGGTTCCTAACACTCTGGATAGACAAATAAATATCAACAAATCTATGCAGGTACTTCAACACTATTGTTGACATTTATTGAAGTGAACCTTTAATAGCTACTTTAGAGCTGTTCTCTATCAACCAGTCGGCATGGGGATGTACTGCCTAGTTCAATCTCAACAGATACCTAAAGCCTAACAAAATTTATTTATTACAAATTAATGAACCCGTTGAGGTTTCGTGCAATAATTGTGGTTAGGTTTCATAAAATCTCCACAAGAGAATATTGATATTGTCGGGTAGTCATAGCTGTGGTTGCTTGCCTATAAGATGAAATTATATGTTAACTTTATGCTATTAGTCATTTCATAATACAGCTTGTGTTACTATTGACTTAATTTATGATTTGGATGAACTGTTCAGAGAAACTTTTGTGTGGTGCTTTCAGAAAAGAACATGTTTTGTTCTCTCCCAGGCTTTATCTGATATTCGTCTGCATATAGGTTAGGGATCAACCATTGATTGTGTACAAATTATAAATATCAAGTAAATTTAAAGTGAAATTTGAGAAATTATGTCAAAGATTTGATCTTGCGATGGGTCATCAAAATGTACAATAATTTATATTCACAATTCATTTTGTCATAAGAACAAGCCATAGTCATTAAATGAAGATGAAATGCTTTGTCTTCAATAAAATGTTTCGGAGTTCAAGCGTTATTTTATATTTCAGTATGAAGCCATTTTATTGCTCAAATCTGACCTTTCCATAAACTGAGTGTCACGATTACTTATTGAATTGCTCTGAACCTATTTCTAAACATCATTAAGCCTAATCTGTTGTAGCCTTCCTATGAGATGAAGATACTGGCTAAATTTATGATATTTGTCAGTTGCCTAGTATATTTTAAAGTTAATATTGACTGAATCAGTCAGATGAAATGACCAGACAATTTTTAGTGGTGTTTTCTTCGAAGAACATAGGTTTTTTTCAGTCTCAGGCTTCAAATGTGACTCTTTTCCATGTATGCTAGACATAACCATAGATTGGGTAAAAATTACAACTATCAAAACTAATTCAAAGCAAAACTTGAGAAACTTCGTCAAAGATGTGATTTTGCAATGAAACATCAAACTGTACACAAACTTATATTCTTAACTTACCTTATCAAAAGACCAAATCTTAGCCAATGAGTAAAGGTGAAAAGATCAGTTTTCATGAACTTGTTTCGGAGTTCAGCTGTTATTTCATTTTTCGATAGGAAGCCATTTTATTTCTTTAATCCCACTTTTTTATATACTGCTATTCACAATTACTTATTGATGTGATGCAAAGCTTTTTCTAAACACCAGCAACCATAATCTATGGTGAATCATAATATTTTGGAAACTTAGTAAAACAACTCAAACTTGGTACATAGATCATACAGATATAGTGGATCTCTCTTATTACTTGACTGACATAATACAGAGTAAGATTGCTTGCACCTTAACATTCAAATACCGCTGATTGTACCTCATTAATGCAGCACATTTGAAAAACTCTCTAAATATATACATTTTATACCCGCTGTTATGATAAATTTTCAGCCACCTCTATTTTAATTTTCTTTGTTTTGAGTAATTCCCTGCATTTTGTATACTGCAAGATCTACGTGCTCAAGATAAGGAAAATAGACGCTGTCATATTGTATCACATAAACTTGCATAAACTGTAACACCTGTTGACTTACTTATCATGCAATATCCATCTACTTTTACTTTCATACGCTGTGAATTTTGTCTCCAGAGTTATTTTCTCCCTGCGGTTTATCCAGAGAATGGAGCTTTAAGATAAAATTGATTTATTGGCCAAATATCTTGTTGTCTCTTCAAATAACAAACACAAACATGGAGTCAATTCAAGGTATCAGACTTTTACCTGAAATTTCCTAAGTATATACTGTGTGGAATAGTCTGGCTACTCACTTACAACTGTTGTAAGCGGAATGAGTTGAACTTCTTTTGGAGAAATTTTATGTTAACTCTGTTTTTGTTTGGAAAGGGCTAATAGGTTTTTTAAAACTTGGATTGACTGTGATGAACTTGCTGAACTATATAATATTATTTCTAGTTTCTTTGTCAACAGTTTTAGAAACTATTGTTTTTAGGTGTAGGACAGCTCCCTTTTACACAACTCCCATTATTTGGTTTGCAGGTAGACATCAAAAAAATTCTTTCTTCAGACATTAGTTTGGAACAATAATCCTGACTTCTTGTACAGATTGATTGGCTAATAATTGGTTTAATCAAAAGCTATGAACAAAGCTTTCTACTAATAAAAGATCAACTCTACTTCATGAAATCGAGTTCGAACATAAAAGTAGATATTGATAGTAGATGCTGTTACATTTCGCCCAAGTAACATATATGGGTGGTTAATTTAATATTTCCTTAGACCATGTATAGTTCTGCCTAACTAAAATACTTACATCTCTAGATTGTGATAATTCAATGTAGACCAATTATGGCATTACACTAGTCATTATATTATTACTAAATTCAGTACAGTTATAATGTCTGGTAGACCTTACACCTCAGTGTAAACAACCACAGGCTAGAGAAACACCAGAAAAGTCTATTGAAAGCACCTTACAAAAAGCACCATTCCTGTGATATTTGAAAGAAGTTTAAACAGTGTTAAGCTCTTTAATAGGGACTTATGAGACATCTCAATGTGAGTTTGACTCATGAGAAAGCCTTGTTAGCAGTAGTGTATCTATACAAATAAGTTTTAATGTTTGTTAGTTTGGTGCTCTGTCATCCTTATGTCCTATTATAGCCTTGATATCAAAGGAGTGAAAAAAGGAAAACATTTTGCACTGGAATTAAATTCCCACGTTGCTTGTTAAAGGCACTCACCAATACAGTATGACACAACCTCACCATGAACATGAAATAACATGTACATTGTGCCAATTATGTAGCAGATATACGCAAAGAGGCAACAACATAACTTGCGGAGGTACCAATTCCTTTTTTACTTAGGCGAGTACTGGATAAGGAAGTGTCATATCAGCACTTTTTCCTAGCACTGATATCCTGCGAGTAGTTTTATGTGGGTGTCAAAAATGCAGCTGCCAAGGGAACCGTTGTAACTATATATCAAAGCAAAGCCGCCTTATGCACCTTTGCGCAGGTGTGCCGCATAAAAAACTGAAGCAGAAATACAAGAGAATATCCATGGTGAAGATGATGACTAAGAACTCAACATTTCGATCAAATAGTTAACATGCACAATATTTTGAAGTAGTTTCTAACACTGGATATTAGCATTAATACTATTGCCATTATTTTTACAGCGCTTGCAGCTTTTTTACGCTTTTGGTAATTTGATAATAAGTTATATTAATAGCTTGATTAACTATTATTATAACTAATTACCATATTTTATAAAATATAGGTATAATTACATGCTAGAGTTATATAACTTATAAAGTATATATTAATCTACATACAAATAAGCAAATGTTGTTACCATATAGTATAAGTATGCACTAGATCAACATCTCCATGAGTAGTGGCTATACCACTGTTGCAGTGGTAAACAACCCTCCTTTCTAGGAGACCTATATGGTTTTCTGCTATCAAAATATGATCAATTCAGTTGGTAATTTTTGGTAGAGGAAATGGTAAGTTTTATGACAATGAATGAACTAGCAAACTTACAAACAAGGTTAGACAACTATACATGAGTTGTTATCCTCAACATCATTCTAATTTTGCCTACAGTACCAATTAAGGGTCTCAATCGAATAATTTATTTTTTACTACATTTGTTGTAGAAGTCAAAATGTGCAAAGACAAATTGAAAAAGTATTTACTCATCTCCTTTTTTAAAGTTTAAATGCTTATTCTCTTTAGTGGTGTTATATTGATAGTGACGGTGAGACTAATAGAGCTATTTAATCATCTATACTTTAATATATTTTTAGAGCTAAATATCATCTATATAAGGCTAACTACGCAATTGTCTATTTAGACAATAAGGGTGTTAGCGAAAAATATTCCCTCGCTTGAGAATCTCAGAGTGTCAGATACATTGGTAAGCATGCCATCAGTACAGCACTAAGGCTTCTTATCGCTTCATGGGTTGGTTCTTATAATGAATACTCATGATGATCTCTTAAACTGCACTGACTGGCAAACATGATCTTTTTTACAATGTGTGCAAAACATTACAACAATTGGTCTGTATATCTCACCACATCTCAACTGTAAATATCGTTTACAAAGACTTCAATGTAAACCTAAAGATTAATTAAGCTTTCAGGTTTTTACGAGTTGTCAGCCCTCTAAAAATAAAAGTTTATGGTTCAGATTAGACAATTTACTACAACTGATAATTTTATGCATTTCATACAATTTATTGTTCTTTTCAAAATCTGTCAAAGTTTATTTTACCTTCTGTCTTCCTTTTCCCCTGTTTTAGCCGAGCTTCTAAATCCTGCAACTGTTCAGACTGTAGTTTAGTTCACTCCTCACTCTTTAGTTCATGTTTTTAATTTTACATTTTATTACGCAGATCTTAACTACTAACAATTTATTTTACAAAATCTTATATAACCAACATGAATAGTAAAATTGTTTAAAGCGTACACTGCTTCTGTTTTAGCAAGATAGTGTATTCACCATTAAGCTATAAGCTTTAATAGAAAGCTATGTCTAACTTCGTTATATTTTTTCATTGATAAGGTAAAGCAGTTCCGCATATTTTTAACAATATATATTTAATATATATATAACATAAAAAGATATGTGTACATGCATGCCTATCGGTTTACGTGTGTTTGTATGTTTCAACAGTATTTTGGCCTTTTTGCCTTTTGTTTTGTGTTTTGACTTTCCAAATCTGTTGAAAAGATAATTTACATGCTGCCACACACTTTCTAGATAAGGCGTTAATCACTGATCATGACTTGAAAACATCTATAAAACAGAGAGTATTTTGTAACAGGTTGTATGGGCTGCAACAGGTGCAAATATACATACCTTCCTAGTCGAGTGGCTATTCTATAGTTTTCTGTATTACATACATGTAATTATAGTTAAAGGTGAGTCATCAGTTGACATTACCATAGACATAGCAATGCCTTTAGTGTACATATCTAAGCATCATGTATTTTTAAAGTTAACCAACATTGTTATGAATTACATTTGTTTATGGCAATATAATAATCCTATTTCATGTTTTTGCGATATTCTTTCACAATAGCAAAACAAAACCTGTCAGAGGTTTGTTGCTCAACAATGCAAGCCTCAAATTGTGATAATGAAGTCTTACTTTGCACGACAGACCAATTGATTATATGTCAGTCTCGACAGGCAGCCAATGTGAGAAAAACACATTTTTTAGCAACCATGATGTTATTCCACACGTCTAGTCGCCACATTATAGTTATCCAACATAGCAAAAAATGATAGCATGAATCTGAAGCAAATTCAAAAAATACTGACCATTTGTCATATATTATATCAGGGACTGTATAAGTAAACCAATGGGTTGAGCATACGCATTAGAAAAAAGTTTGTTTTTTCGCAAAAATTGGAAAATAATATATTTATTTGCAAACATTGGCTATTCTCACAAATAATCTGTTAAAAACCTATTAATTCATGATCAGCTTTGCTAAATAAGACATTTGTCTAAACAACTGTTTTGCTGCATAGTTAAAAAAAATGAAAGACACTATAACCTTTTTCAAGCGTCACAGATGTTTCAGGTTAATATTTTGCTGACTGCATTATTTCTGACCATTTTTGCGGTGTGAAAAGGTTGATAAAGCTTTGTATTTGGTCGAATTACGCTAACACTTTTCAAATCTCAATCTGTAATGTTTTCTGCTTATTTTAATATGGTTATATAGACTGAGGGTTGAGTGTTATGAGCAAGTTAAACAGTAAAATTTTAAAGGTTACTAATTTCAGTTGTTATGAGACTTATGTATTTCACCACAATATCCTTGTGTGGCCCTAGGTCTGTTAGTTGCAAAATCCAGCAAACTAGGTAACAGCAGTAGTAGTTGATGACCAAATATTTTGTTTATAAATAGTCCCGTCTACAAGTACTGTGCTTTTTATCAATTGGGATGGGAAATAGTAGACAAATCTTTGTTATTTACATGTAAATGAACTTTCACACAGTTTTAGTACATTTTATCAAAAACTATTGGTATTTTTCTATCATTCGTGATTGTCTTCGATGTTTGAAGTAATGTGTTTTTCAGAGTGTGTCAAAAAGTCGACAAAATATGTCAGTGTCTGAAACCAGCAGATTGGACAAAGTCGCGATATGGCATCCGTAAATGTAAAAAACCAACATACTAGAAACGAGTAGTGCTGCAACTTGAACACGACAGCCAATACAACCTATAGCAATGGTAGCAGTTAATGATGACATTTCTACATGGTTTTTATCTGAGCATTTTTAATGTAAAAAAAATGACAGAATGTTGAAACATGAATGATGTGTATAAGTTCATATTTAAATGCATGAACACTTTTTATACATTCGAGGAATGAAATGCAAAAGCTTGGACAAGGGCATCATAAGAAACAAGAGTTGCCCCTGATACTGTCTTAAACGAATTCAGTTTAGTGTTAACTTGGCCTCCCAGAGTTGGAAAACTGTGATTGAGATTGAAGTCTTCAGACTCATTTCTCAATCCCTTTACAACAGCTATCTTTGTTAAAATAAAGAACGGTTGGTGACTGCAACAACTCTTACCGGGATCTGTTAATATTTACACTGTATATATGGGTGTTTTCAGAGAACACGCCTACAAACTGTGATATAAAGGTCAAAATCTCAAATCACCCCTACACTAGATTTTGCATTACTTTGAGGAAGCCCAACTATTAAATTTTGTAAATAAATCAGTTTTTTGCTGTGTTGTTGGGAAACTTTGCAGTAAATCGGTGTTTCTACAACAGGTCAAGGAAAGATTGCCGACATAACAGGGGACACTATATCACACCTTTTTATCAAACAAAAGAACATTAGCTTAATCTTCTTTCACCTACTTTATTACTCGGGTTATAAGGGTACAATGCCATAAGAACAGTTAACTAGGGAGTGCAAACTATATACTTTACATAAAACAATTGCCTGACTTACTATACATACAGGTTGCCAATGTAACAGATACACAAGGAGACCCATTTTCTTGTTGCACTGGTAATATTACCAAATGATAACACTTTTTCACTAATTTGAAGTAATGTTACTTCCAACATACAATAACAGTGATCATACATGTTTATATCTGTTGATTTCAGTGACTTAGGTTAGTTGTCCATAATACCAGTTGCTGATGCAACATGGACACCAAGTGATGCGGTGTCCTCGTTACTGCACAATGATACCATTTGCACAGTGAAATCAACTTTGCAGATGACAAGGAAACATATTTGCAAAAAAAATAATGCTTTCTTTGAATATATTATCTTAAATTTCAGATCCCATTGCTTTCATGTCACACTTTTTGCAACAAAAACTGTTGTAAACACTACATATTAACGCTTTTTATATCAATAAGTGTTGGTTGCTGGCAGTCGTAGTTTGTGTCAATTAAGGTTTGGATTGCTGCTATCTAAGTAAACTCTGATCTATTATGATACTGCTTTACTCTGTAATAAATTAAATTGGAATTATTTGATTTGTTTAATCATACAACTGTGGGCTAGTCTTGTGGAAAGGTCAATATTTCTCTGAATAGATATATTTCCATACTGTCACACATACATGTATGAATCTCTATAATAGCAGTCCCCAAATTCACTTTCCATGTTTTCTTCTCGTCTTGCCATTTATGTTTTTATTGCCTCACTATCCATCTTCAAGATCAATCTTTCAATGACTATTTAATTGCTTGCTTATAACATTGTCATGGGTAGCTTGTGATTAGAAGTTTTGCTGACTTCAGCATTTTCAATTTAACCCTGTCTCTCAGTTAACTAGATTTACAGGTGGATCAGCAACTCTCTCAACCTGAAGCTTGTAGTTCTAAAATCCAGTCCTTAATGGATTCAACCATAGCATTTGATAGAGCACTAAAGCTTTGACACTCCACATCATTTATTGTGTTGGTTGAAATGGTATACGTCAACTATATTTGCATTAAAGCTAAGCAGGTATACGCATTGCTAATCTCAATAGGTGCAACTTACAACAGTGTGTTAGGTCTTCAGAGTTGCGGGTTGAGTTGCCGCGCCCCTGATCTATAGGCTGCAGCTGTATGATCTCTTCTATATTGTTTTAAATAGAGTAGATACTAAGCTTTGGTTACTTTGGAATGTTTTGCTACAATTGGTTGCCACTACCTTAATTAATCAGCTTTTCCTGAAAGCTAATCAAATAAGCTTTGCAAAAAAGCTTTCTACATAGTATATAAGGATGAGCCTGACTGCTTAGATTGTATGTTTGATTGGTAACTCTACTGGTCAACACCCTTTGTCAGAGGCTTAGGCTCTATTATCAGCCTGGCTTCTCTCATCGTATTCTGCATTCTTCGCAATTATGGACTACAAGAAACCATTTAAATAGCATATGTGGATTTGGTGCTCCTATCTAGGAGACCACTAACCTTTCTTCACCGGCTAGACAGTGTGGGGGCCAAGCAACCGTGCCGTCATTCATAACTGAATGCTAGCGATGGTACCCACACTAGACGGCCACCATTGCTATAGCATGGGCTAGCCTTTGCATAACTATATGGCTTAATCTGAGTTATAGCTGTGGTGAGCTCTGTCTTCTTATCTCGGCACCAAGTCTAGCATGATCTGAACTGCAAAAGTATTTTCATGTATATCTCGGTGGAAATGACAAAAGTTGGCTTTTTTTACTTGTTGTATATGTTCTAGTTCATGAGTCAAACTTTGTATTATTTGAAAATAGCTGACCAGTTACATTCAGTGCTTTCACAAAGAGTGCTTGCAGCCTTGCCAACTTTGAAAGTTACTTGACTGGTGATACTTAATATATGTAGCAAACAATAAATATATTTTAGATATAAAATATATTTTAGTTGGTCAATGTTTAGTTTTTCATTGATATGATTTTAGTTGGTTAACAGAGTATCTTGTAGCAACATGGCTATGCAAAACTTGACAATTTTAAGACTGCAGATTACAAACAATGAATCTCACTAGACAAGGTCATTAACAGAAGCTAACATGGGAAAAGATTCGAAATGGATACTTGCAAAAAGCTAAGCAACAGTGAGGAAACATTTGTGACTGAATATATAAAACGAACAATGCCTATTGAATTCATGGTTATGAATACACTTCAGTAAACATTGAATGTTGCAGGTCAGTCTGTATATATCATTCAATATTTATTTGGCTTAAACGATTTAACACAAATATTTGGTATATTTTAGTTTTGTTGGAATGTTGATGACACGGTTTTGAAGTAAAATTATTCGTTTTGGTCATTTATGCTTAACAAAAATATTTACATCTTTACATTGTGATAAAACAATATAGACTAATCATAGAATTCACTAATCATTATTATAGTACTATAATTATATTCACTACCGTAATAATGGCTGGTAAACCTCACACTATAGTGTGAAAGACCACAGGCGAGAGAAACACCAAAAATCTATTGAGATCAGCTAGAAAAAGTGCCGCAGCAGTAATGTTTAAAAAAAGTTTGAAAAATCTCAAGTTTTTTGATAAGGAATTATCAGGCATCTTAATATGCGCTGGACTCATGAGAAATCCTTAATATTAATTGTTCATTTATACAAATAAATCTTATTGTCGGTTAGTTTATTATTCTGTCATTCCAATGTTCTATTATAGCCATAATGTTAGAGAAATGAGAAAAAACTTTGCACTGACATTCGATTCATACATTCCTTTTTTGGAGGCAGGCACTCACCAACAACTTCACCATAAACGTAAAAGAACATGTGCATCGCGCTGAATATGTAGCAGATATTCACAAAGAAGCAGCAACACAACTTGCCAATGGACCTTTTCCTTTTTTACATGGGTGAATACTAGATTGGGAAGTGTCATATCAGCATTGGTGCGCAACCTGATATTCTGCAAGTAGCTTTATGCTGGTGTGAAAATCCAGCTGCCCAGGGAACCAATATATCTATACCCAGGCAAAGCTGTATTTTGCACCTTTGTCTTTTGCACCTGTAGCTGAGGGAACCAATGAGCCTATATTGGCAAAACTATTTTGCACACCTTTGCACATGTGTGCACTGCATAAAGTTGGAGCAGGACTACGGGAGATTAGCAATGATGAAGATGATGATTAAAAATTTAACATTTCGAGCAAATATTTAGAACGCAGAATATTTTGAAGTAGCGTTTGTGAGACTGGATATTAGCCTTAATACAATAATTCATGATGTTCGGAGTGTTTGCAGCTTTTTAAATGTTCTATGATTTATCAGTGCCAGGTTATAAGACAGAATTAAAGAGCTATATTTTTTGTGAAATAAAATTAAAGCGATTTGATTATCAATATGCATATCTCAAAACATCTCAACAGTATATGTAGTTTACAAAGATTTTAATGTGGACCTAGAGATTAACTAAGAGTTCAGGTTTTTACAAGGTGTCAGCCCTCTAAAGATTAAATAGTTTAATGTTCAAATTAGACTATTTAATACCATAGCTTATAATTTTATGCAATTCATACAGTTGCTCTTTTTAAAATCGGTCAAAACTTATCTCAAATTTTGCCTATCTTTCTCCTGTTTCAGTTGAGCTTCCAAGTGTAATATAGCAACTGTTCAGACAGTAGTTTAGTTTACTTTTTTCATAAATTTACCAGCTTGTGGGTGATTCACATGATAAAATTGTTCTAAATCTTGTAGATATGCATCTATATGCATATCTTGCACATCTATATGCAACTAGCACGATCCAATTTGTATCATTATTCATATTGTGTTTTCAACTTCACAAGTTATTGTACAACATTTAACTACCATAAATTTCCTCCATAAAACCTTATATACACAACATGAATAAAAAGATTGTTTAAAAACTAATATAGGTTTGTAATTAGCAAAATAGTGTACTTATTCTTAAGCTAATAACTTTAAAATAAATCTATGTCTAACTTAATTATCTTTTTGGCTGACATGTAAATCAGTTCGAAGTTTTTTATAATAATACATATTAAATATACAATGTGGAGGAATAAGTGTACACCCACGTGTGCCTGTATTTTTTTACAGTATCTGGTACTTTTCACCATGTGTGCTGTGTTTTGACTTTCTTAGTCTGGTGAACAGATACTGTACATACTGCCACACATTGCTTAGCAAAGCCCTTTGCTACACAACATAAGTAAAAAAAATTTGTTTTTACATTGGAAAATTTATTAATGCTAATGTAACACGTTCATCTGTTAGCTGTCATTTTTGCTAAAAAGCTACATCTGGTTTTCTCATGTTAGCTAAAAAGCTAGTAATGTGACCCTATACATCTATGAATTGCAACGCTTGCACATATCTATTATCTCTTGGCTGCCTTTTAGCGTTGCGAATTGATATTTTATTATAAGAACTGGTTCAGGGGCTTAAATTTTGCAAAAATACATAAAAAGACAAAGAGTTTAATCACACTCAATTGCGCCTTGCTTGGTCTATTAGTAATTTATATAGATAGTATGTGTTGAAGTTCCACAAGTACAAACTTAGTTTCATAATTCTTATCATACATGCGTACATGCATGCCTGCTTGTACACATGTACGCATGCATGAATGTGGGAGTATGTGTGTTATTATCGCCTAACAGTATTTCGTCCTTTTGGCCATGTGCGTTGTATTTTGATTTTCTAAATCTGTTGAAAAAATATTGTGAATACTGCAACACAATGGAAGGATAAGGCCTTACATACACATGACTTAAAAACGTAAATTAAGGACAGAATATTTTGTATACAGAGTTTTTTATTAATACCATTATAACTCGTTCATCTTTTAACTTTCAATTTTGCTAGAAAGCTATATCTGGCTTTCTCATGTCAGCTACAAGCGAGGAATGCAACACTACACATCTATCATGCTTTGCAGCACAGGTACTTAATATCAAATGGCTGCTTTTGGATACTTTGAACTGTTATTTTGATTGTAAGAACTGGTTCTGTAGTTTTAATTCTACATAAAAGACAAAAATACGTATAACTAAATCACAAGCTATCATACTTAAGTTGGGATATTAGTATGTATAAATAGTATGTGTTTAAACTCTACTAATATAAACTTGGTATTATGTTCAATTCCAGGATACTTTGGATCACTAATCCTAGCGGTCAATCAAGTAACAAACACATTAAGTTTTGATTGAACCAGTACAGTGTATGTTTTGTTGTTTTATAATATGTCATTGACAATTACTTGCTCTAACAGTTGGGCTGCAACAGCTAGAAACTTACATACCTTCCTGGTTGAGTGACTATTGTTTAGTCTCTTATAATACATGTATTGTTAGAGGTGAGTAATCACTTGACATTGCTATAGACATGGCAATGCTCATAAAGAATATAACAACACATTAAGTTTTTCCAAGGTTAACTGACATTATTACAAATTACATTTATTTATCGCAATATAATCATTACATTTCATGTTTTAACAAAAAATTTTCAAGACAGTAAAACCAAAACCTATCGGGAGTTTAACGCTAAAAGATGCAAGCTTCAAATTGTAATGAAGAAATCTTTTTTTGCAAGAAAGATTTATGGATTTCTATGTCACTACTGACAAGGAGTCAATGTGAGACAAGGGCAAATTTTTTAGGAACCGTTAGATATTTCCGCCCATCTAGTCACTGTGGTATGGTTACCCAGCATAGCAAAGAATGATAGCATGAGTCTGAAGCAGATTTTACAAATACTGTCAATTTGTAAAATATTATTACAGGGAGTATAAACAAGTGAACCAATAGATTGTACGTACATATTGTGGAGCATTCCTACAAAGATTTATTCCTTTACAAAATCTAAAAGTTAAAGTATTTTCTGTAAAAACTTGCTATTTTCAAAAGTAATCTGTTAAAAACCTATTGTTTTATTACCTGCTTGCTGAATAATTATTATGTCTCAACAATTATTTTACTACTTAGTTCCAAAAATGAAAGACATTATAACAATTACAAAGCATCACAGATGTTTCAAGTTGATATTTAGCGGACTGCTATCTTTCTACCCAATTTTGCACCATGGAAGTGTTGATTAAACTTTGTCTTTGGTCAAATTATGCTAATAATTTTCCAAACCTCAATCTGTAGTGTTATCTCCTGATTTTATTACGATTATATTGTGTGCTGTCAGTTAACAATCAAGAACATAATTGGACATTATGAGCATTAGAATTATATAGACTGAGGGTTGAGTGTTATGAGCAAATTGAACAGTTAACTTTTTATGTTAATAATTTCAGTTGTTATGAGACTTATGTATTTCGCCACTATCTTTTGGTCTGGCCAGAGGTCTGTTAGTTGCAAAATCCAGCATGCTAAGTAACAGCAATAGTAGTTGACCAAATCTTTTGTTTATAAATAGTCCCGTCTACAAGTACTGTGCTTTTTATCAATTGGGATGGGAAATAGTAGACAAATCTTTGTTATTTACATGTAAATGAACTTTCACACAATTTTAGTACATTTTATCAAAAACTATTGGTATTTTGCTATCATTCGTGATTGTCTTTGATGTTTGAAGTAATGTGTTTTTCAGAGTGTGTCAAAATAGTCGACAAAATATGTCAGTGTCTGAAACCAGCAGATTGAACAAAGTCGCGATATGGCATCCGTAAATGTAAAAAACCAACATACTAGAAACGAGTAGTGCTGCAACTTGAACACAATAGCCAATGTCACCTATGGCAATGATAGCAGTTGATGATGACATTTCTACATGGTTTTTATCTGAGCATTTTTAATGTAAAAAAAATGACAGAATGTTGAAATATCCCCGTAGTAATAAAAAATACCAACCCTTTCTCATAGTCTACTAAAATGATGTGTAAGTTCATATTTAAATACATGAATTCTATTTATACAATCAAGGAATGTATAATTGCAAAAGCTTGTCCAAGGGCATCACAAGAAACAAGAGTTGTCCCTGATACTGTCTTAAACGAATTCAGTTTGATGTTAACTTTGCCGCCCAGAGTTGTAAAACTGTGATTGAGATTAAAGTCTTCACACTCCTTTCTCAATTCCTTTACAACAGCTATCTTTGTTAAAATAAAGAATGGTTGGTGACTGCAGCAACTCTTACTGGGGTCTGTTTATTTTTATATATGGGTGTTTCCAGAGAACTCGCCTACAAACTGTAATATAAAGGTCAAAATCTCAAATCACCCCTACTCTAGATTTTGCATTACTTTTAGGAAGCCCAACTATTAAATTTTGTAAATAAATCAGTTTTTTGCTGTGTTGTTGGGAAACTTTGCAGTAAATCGGTGTTTCTACAACAGGTCAGGGAAAGATTACCGACATAACAGGGGTCACTATATCACACCTTTTTATCAAACATAAGGACATTAGCTTAATCTTCTTTCACCTACTTTAATACTCGGGTTATAAGGGTACAATGCCATAAGAACAGTTAACTATGGAATGCAAACTATATACTTTACATAAAACAATTGCTTGACTTACTATACATACAGGTTGCCAATGTAACAGATACACAAGGAGACCCATTTTCTTGTTGCACTGGTAATATTGCCAAATGATAACACTTTTTCACTAATTTGAAGTAATGTTACTTCCAACATACAATAACAGTGATCATACATGTTTATATCTGTTGATTTCAGTGACTTAGGTTAGTTGTCCATAATACCAGTTGCTGATGCAACATGGACACCAAGTGATGCGGTGTCCTCGTTACTGCACAATGATACCATTTGCACAGTGAAATCAACTTTGCAGATGACAAGGAAACATATTTGCAAAAAAAATAATGCTTTCTTTGAATATATTATCTTAATTTCAGATCCCATTGCTTTCATGTCACACTTTTTGCAACAAAAACTGTTGTAAACACTACATATTAACGCTTTTTATATCAATAAGTGTTGGTCGCTGGCAGTCGTAGTTTGTGTCAATTAAGGTTTGGATTGCTGCTATCTAAGTAAACTCTGATCTATTATGATACTGCTTTACTCTGTAATAAATTAAATTGGAATTATTTGATTTGTTTAATCATACAACTGTGGGCTAGTCTTGTGGAAAGGTCAATATTTCTCTGAATAGATATATTTCCATGCTGTCACACATACATGTATGAATCTCTATAATAGCAGTCCCCAAATTCACTTTCCATGTTTTCTTCTCGTCTTGCCATTTATGTTTTTATTGCCTCACTATCCATCTTCAAGATCAATCTTTCAATGACTATTTAATTGCTTGCTTATAACATTGTCATATGTAGCTTGTGATTAGAAGTTTTGCTGAGTTCAGCATTTTCAATTTAACCCTGTCTCTCAGTGAACTAGATTTACAGGTGTATCAGCGACTCTCTCAATCTGAAGTTTGTATTTCCAAAATCCAATCCTTAATGGATTCAACCATAGCATTCAATAGAGCACTAAAGCTTTGACACTCTACATCATTTATTGTGTTGGTTGAAATGGTATACGCCAACTATATTTGCATTAAAGCTAAGCAGGTATTCGCAATGCTAACCTCAACAGGTGCAACTTATGACTGTTTGTTAGGTCTTCAGAGTTGCGGGTGGAGTTGCCGCGCCCCTGATCTATAGGCTGCAGCTGTATGATCTCTTCTATATTGTTTTGAATAGAGTAGATACTAACCTTTGGTTACTTTGGAGTGTTTTGCTACAATTGGTTGCCACTACCTTAATTAATCAGCTTTTCCTGAAAGCTAATCAAATAAGCTTTGCAAAAAAGCTTTCTACATAGTATATAAGGATGAGCCTGACTGCTTAGATTGTATGTTTGATTAGTAACCCTACTGGTCAACACCCTTTGTCAGAGGCTTTGGCTCTATTATCAGCCTGGCTTCTCTCATCGTATTCTGCATTCTTCGCAAATATGGACTACAAGAAACTATTTAAATAGCATATGTGGATTTGGTGCTCCTATCTAGGAGACCACTAACCTTTCTTCACCGGCTAGACAGTGTGGGGGCCAAGCAACCGCGCCGTCATTCATAACTGAATGCTAGCGATGGTACCCACACTAGACGGCCACCATTGCTAAAGCATGGGCTAGCCTTTGCATAACTATTTGGCTTAGTCTGAGTTATAGCTGTGGTGAGCTCTGTCTTCTTATCTCGGCACCAAGTCTAGCATGATCTGAACTACAAAAGTATTTTCATGTATATCTCAGTGGTAATGACAAAAGTTGGCTTTGCTTGTTGTTTATGTTCTAGTTCATGTGTCAAACTTTGTATTATTTGAAAATAGCTGACCAGTTACATTCAGTGCTTTCACAAAGAGTGCTTGCAGCCTTGCCAACTTTGAAAGTTACTTGACTGGTGATACTTAATATATGTAGCAAACAATAAATATAATTTAGATATAAAATATATTTTAGTTGGTCAATGTTTAGTTTTTCATTGATATGATTTTAGTTGGTTAACAGAGTATCTTGTAGCAACATGGCTATGCAAAACTTGACAATTTTAAGACTGCAGATTACAAACCATGAATCTCACTAGACAAGGTCATTAACCAAAGCTAACATTGGAAAAGATTCGAAATGGATACTTGCAAAAAGCTAAGCAACAGTGAGGAAACGTTTGTGACTGAATATATAAAACAAACAATGCCTATTGAATTCATGGTTCTGAATTCTGTAAACACTTCATTAAACATTGAATGTTGCAGGTCAGTCTGTATGTATCATTCAATATTTGTTTAGCTTAAACGATTTAACACAAAGATTTGGTATATTTTAGTTTTTTTGGAATGTTGATGACACGGTTTTGAAGTAAAATTATTCGTTTTGGTCATTTATGCTTAACCAAAGAACTTACATCTTTACATTGTGATAAAACAATATAGACTAATCATAGAATTCACTAATCATTATTATAGTACTATAGTTATATTCACTACCGTAATAATGGCTGGTAAACCTCACACTATAGTGTGAAAGACCACAGGCTAGAGAAACACCAAAAAATCTATTGAGATCAGCTAGAAAAAGTGCTGCAGCAGGAATGTTAAAAAAAAGTTTGAAAAATCTCAAGTTCTTTGATAAGGAATTATCAGGCATCTTAATATGCGCTGGACTCATGAGAAATCCTTAATATTAATTGTTCATTTATACAAATAAATCTTATTGTTTGTTAGCTTGTTATTCTGTCATTCCAATGTCCTATTTTAGCCATAATGTTGGAGAAATGAGAAAAAACTTTGCACTGACATTAGATTTATACATTCCTTTTTGGAGGCAGGCACTCACCATTACACTAAGCAACAACTTTCGAATAAACGTAAAATAAAAGGTGCATCGTGCCAATTATGCAGCAGATATTCACAAAGAAGCAGCAACACAACTTGCCAATGGACCTTTTCCTTTTTTACATGGGTGAATACTAGATTGGGAAGAGTCCTATCAGCATTGGTGCGCAACCTGATATTCTGCAAGTAGCTTTATGCTGGTGTAAAAATCCAGCTGCCCAGGGAACCAATTTGTCTATACCCAGGCAAAGCTGTATTTTGCACCTTTGTCTTTTGCACCTGTTGCTGAGGGAACCAATGAGCCTATATTGGCAAAACTATTTTGCACACCTTTTCACATGTGTGCACTGCATAAAGTTGAAGCAGGACTACGGGAGATTAGCAATGATGAAGATGATGATTAAAAAATTAAAATTTCGAGCAAATATTTAGAACGCAGAATATTTTGAAGTAGCGTTTGTGAGACTGGATATTAGCCTTAATACAATAATTCTTGATGTTCGGAGTGTTTGCAGCTTTTTAAATGTCCTATGATTCATCAGTGTCAGGTTATAAGACAGAATTATAGAGCTATATTTTTTGTGAAATAAAATTAAAGCGATTTGATTATCAATATGCATATCTCAAAACATCTCAACAGTATATGTAGTTTACAAAGATTTTAATGTGGACCTAGAGATTAACTAAGAGTTCAGGTTTTTACGAGGTGTCAGCCCTCTAAAGATTAAATAGTTTAATGTTCAAATTAGACTATTTAATACCATAGCTTATAATTTTATGCAATTCATACAGTTGCTCTTGTTAAAATTGGTCAAAACTTATCTCAACTTTCGCCTATCTTTCTCCTGTTTCAGTTGAGCTTCTAAATGCAATATAGCAACTGTTCAGACTGTATTTTAGTTTACTTTTTCATAAATTTTCCAGCTTGTGGGTGATTCACATGATAAAATTGTTCTAAATCTTGTAGATATGCATCTATATGCATATCTTGCACATCTATATGCAACTAGCACGATCCAATTTGTGTCATTATTCATATTGTGTTTCCCACTTCACAAGTTATTGTACAACATTTAACTACCATAAATTTCTTCCATAAAACATTATATACACAACATGAATAAAAAGATTGTCTAAAAACTACTATAGGTTTGTAATTAGCAAAATAGTGTATTTATTCTTAAGCTAATAACTTTAAAATAAATCTATGTCTAACTTAATTATCTTTTTGGCTGACATGTAAATCAGTTCGAAGTTTTTTATAATAATACATATTAAAGATACAATGTGGAGGGATAAGTGTACACACACGTGTGCCTGTATTTTTTTACAGTATCTGGTACTTTTCACCATGTGTGCTGTGTTTTGACTTTCTTAGTCTGGTGAACAGATAATGTACATACTGCCACACATTGCTTAGCAAAGCCCTTTGATACACAACATAAGTAAAATATTTTTTTAAAAAAATTGGAAAATTTATTATTGCTAATGTAGGACGTTTATCTTTTAGCTGTCATTTTTGCTAAAAAGCTATATCTGGCTTTCTCATGTTGGCTAAAAAGCTAGTAATGTGACCCTACACATCTATGAATTGCAACGCTTGCACATATCTATTATCCCTTGGCTGCCTTTTAGCATTGTGAATTGATATTTTATTATAAGAACTGGTTCAGGGCTTTAATTTTGCAAAAATACATAAAAAGACAAAAAGTTTAATCACACTCAATTGCGCCTTGCTTGGTCTATTAGTAATTTATATAGATAGTATGTGTTGAAGTTCTACTAGTACAAACTTAGTTTTATTAATTCTTATCATACATGTGTACATGCATGCCTGCATGTACGCATGTACGCATGTACGCATGTACGCATGTGGGTTAATGTGTGTCATCGTCGCCTAACAGAATTTGGTCCTTTTGGCCGTGTGTGTTGTATTTTGATTTTCTAAATCTGTTGAAAAAATATTGTGAATACTGCAACACATTACAAGGATAAGGCCTTACATACACATGACTTAAAAACGTAAATTAAGGACAGAACAATTTGTATACAGAGTTTTTTATTAATACCATTATAACTCGTTCATCTTATAACTTTCAAATTTGCTTGAAAGCTATATCTGGCTTTCTCATATCAGCTACAAGCGAGGAATGCAACACTACACATCTATCATGCTTTGCAGCACAGGTACTTAATATCAAATGGCTGCTTTTGGATACTTTGAACTGTTATTTTGATTGTAAGAACTGGTTCTGTGGTTTTAATTCTACATAAAAGACAAAAATACATATAACTAAATCACAAGCTATCATACTTAAGTTGGGATATTAGTACGTATAAATAGTATGTGTTTAAACTCTAGAAATATAAACTTGGTTTTATATTCATTTCCAGGATACTTCGGGTCACTAATCTAATAGCGGTCAATCAAATAAGAAACACATTAAGTTATGATTGAACCAGTACAGTGTATGTTTTGGTGTTTTATAACATGTCATTGACAATTACTTGCTCTAACAGTTGGGCTGCAACAGCTAGAAACTTACATATCTTCCTGGTTGAGTGACTATTGTATAGTCTCTTATAATACATGTATTGTTAGAGGTGAGTAATCACTTGACATTGCTATAGACATGGCAATGCTCATAAAGAATATAACAACACATTAAGTTTTTCCAAGGTTAACTGACATTATTACAAATTACATTTATTTATCGCAATATAATCATTACATTTCATGTTTTAACAAAAATCTTTCAAGGCAGTAAAACCAAAACCTATCGGGAGTTTAACGCTAAAAGATGCAAGCTTCAAATTGTAATGAAAAAATCTTTTTTTTGCAAGAAAGATCTATGGATTTCTATGTCACTACTGACAATGAGTCAATGTGAGACAAAGGCACATTTTTAGGAACCGTTAGATATTTCCGCCCATCTAGTCACTGTGGTATGGTTATCCAGCATAGCAAAGAATGATAGCATGAGTTTGAAGCAGATTTTACAAATACTGTCAATTTGTAAAATATTATTACAGGGAGTATAAACAGGTGAACCAATAGATTGTATGTATTGTGGAGCATTCCTACAAAGATTTATTCCTTTACAAAATCTAAAAGTTAAAGTATTTTCTGCAAAAACTTGCTATTTTCAAAATTAATATGTTAAAAACCTATTATTTTATTACCTGTTTGCTGAATAAGCATAATGTCTCAACAATTATTTTACTTCTTAGTTCCTAAAATGAAAGACACTATAACAATTACCAAGCATCACATATGTTTCAAATTAATATTTAGCGGACTACAATCTTTCTAGCCAATTTTGCACCATGGAAGTGTTGATAAAACTTTGTATTTGGTCAAATTATGCTAATAATTTTCAAAACCTCAATCTGTAGTGTTCTCTGCTGATTTTATTATTATTATATTGTGTGCTAGCTGTCAGTTAACCTTCCAGAACATAATTAGACATTATTAGAATTATATAGACTGAGGGTTGAGTGTTATGAGCAAATTGAACCATTAACTTTTTATGTTAGTAATTTGAGTTGTTAAAAGACTTGTGTATTTCGCCACAATATCTTTGTGTGGCCCTAAGTCTGTTAGTTGCAAAATCCAGCATAATAGGTAACAGCAATAGTAGTTAATGACCAACCCTTTTGTTTATAAATAGTCTCATCTACAAGTACTGTGCTTTTTATCAATTGGGATGGGAAATAGTAGACAAATCTTTGTTATTTACATGTAGATGAACTTTCACAAAATTTTAGTACATTTTATCAAAAAGTTTCAGTATTTTTCTATCAAATGTGATTGTATTTTATGTTTGAAGTAATATGTTTTTAAGAGTGTGTCAGAAAAAGTCAACAAAATTTGACAGTGTCTGAAACCCGCAGATTGAACAAATCTGCGATATGGCGTCTGTAAATATAAAAAACTGACATACAGTACTAGAGATCAGTAGCGCTGCAACTTGAACACGACAGCCAATATCAACTATAGCGATGATAGCAGCTAATGATGACATTTCACATGGTTTGTATTAGAGAAATTTTAATGGAAAAATAATGACAGAACAGTAAAACATCCTGGCGATAATAAAAAATAATAACACTTTCTCATAGTGTACTAACATTATGTGTAAGTTCATATTTAAATACATGAACACTTTTTATACATTCGAGGAATGCAATTGCAAAAGCTTGGACAAGGGCATTATAGTGAACAAGAGTAGCCCCTGATACTGTCTTAAATGAATTCAGTTTGGTGTTAACTTGGCCTCCCAAAATTGTTAAACTGTGATTGAGATTGAAGTCTTCATACTCCTTTTTTAATCCCTTTACAACAGCTATCATTCTTGAAATAAAAAGGAGTTGGTGACTGCAGCAACTCTTACTGGGGTCTGTTAATTTTTATATATGGGTGTTTCTAGAGAACTCGCCTACAAAGTGTGACATAAAAGTCAATATCTCAAATCACCCCTACACTAGTTTTTGCATTACTTTTAAGAAACCCAACTATTCAAATTTTGTAAACAAAACAGTTTTTTGCTGTGTTGTTGGTAAATTTCACAGTATACCGGTGTTTTTATAACAGGTCAGGGACAGGTTGCCGAGGTAACAGGGGACACCATATCACACCTTTTTATCAAACAAAACGACCCTAGCTTAATCTTCTTTCACCTGCTTTAATACTCGGGTAATAACGTTACATTGTCATAAGCACAGTTAACTATGGAGTACAAACAGTATACTTTACATAAAAAAATTGCCTGTCTTACTATACACACAGGTTGCCAATGTAACAGATACACAAGGAGACACTCTTTCTTGTTACACTGGTAATATTGCCAAATGATAACACTATATGTCATTAATTTGAAGTAATGTTACTTCCAGCATACAATAACAGTGAACATACATGTTTATATCTTTTGATTTTAGTGAATTAGGTTAGTTGTCCATAATGCCAGTTGCTGATGTAAAAAGGACACCAAGTGATGCGGTGTCCTTGTTACTGTACAATGATACCATCGGCAAAGTGAAATCAACTTTGCAAATGACAAGGAAATGCATGTGAAAGAAAATAATGCTTTCTTTGAATATATTATCTTACATTTCAGATCCCATTGCTTTCATGTCATAATTTGTGCAACAAAAACTGTCGGAGACACCACATTATAATGCTTTTTATATCAATAAGTGCAGGTCGCTGGCAGTCGTAGTTTGTGTCAATTGAGGTTTGGATTGCTGCTATCCAAGTAAAAATTGATCTATTAAGATACTGTGTTACTCTGTAATAAATTAAATGTGAAATATTTAATTTGTTTAGTCAAACACCTGTGGGCTAGTCCTGTGAAAAGGTCCATATTTCTCAGAATATATCTGATTCAGTGGTTTCACACATACATGTATGTATCTTTATAATAGCAGTCACCACTTTCACCTTCCATGTTTTCTTATTGCCTTGCCATTTGTGTTTTTATTGCCTTACTATCCATCTTCAAGATCAATCTTTCAATGACTATCTAGTTGGGTGTTTGTCATATTGTCATACGTAGCTTGTGATTAGAAGTTTTGCTGAGTTCAGCAGTTTCAATTTAACCCTGTTTCTCAGTTAACTAGACTTACCGGTGTATCAGACACTCTCTCAATCTGAAGCTTGTATTTCTAAAATCCAGTCCTTAATGAATTCAACCATAGCAGTTGATAAAGCACTAAAGCTTTGGCACCTCCACATCATTTATTGTGTTGGTTGAAATGGTATACGTCAACTATAATTGCATTAAAGCTAAGCAGGTATTCGCATTGCTAATCTCAATAGGTGCAACTTACCACAGTTTTTTGGGTTTTCAGATTTGCGGGTGGAGTAGCTGCACCCCTGATCTATAGGTTGCCGTTGTATGATCTCCTCTATATTGTTTTAAATAGAGTAGATACTAAGTTTTGGTTCCTTCAGAAGATTTTGCTACAATTGGTTTCCACTACCTTAATTAATCAGCTTTCCCTTACAGCTAATTAAATGAGCTTTGCAAAAAAGCTATCTACATGGTACATGTATATAAGGATGAGCCTGACCGCTTAGATGGTATGTTTGATTAGTAACCCTACTGGTCAACCCCCTTTGTCAGAGGCTTTGGCTGTATTATCAGCCTGGTTTTTCTCATCGTATTCTGCATTATTTGCAAATATGTACTAAACGAAACCATTTAAATAGCATATTTGGTGCTTCTATCTAGGAGACAGCTAACCTTTTTTTACTGGCTAGGCAGTGTGGGGGCCAAGCAACCGCACCGTCATTTATAACTGAATGCTAGCGATGGTACCCACATTAGACGGTCACCATTGCTATAGCATGGACTAACCTTTGCATAACTATATGGCTTAGTCTGAGTTACAGCTGTGGTGAGCTCTGTTTTATCTCAGCACCAATTCTAGCATCCTCGGAACTGCAGAAGTAGTTTTTATGTATATCTCAGTGGTAATGACGAAAGTTGGTTTTACTTACTTCTTGTTTATGTTCTAGTTCATGTGTCAAAATTTCAGCGCTTTCACAAAGAGTGCTTGCAGCCTTGCCAACTTTGAAAGTTACTTGACTGGTGATACTTAATATATGTAGCAAACCAATAATATATTTTAGATATAAAATATATTATAGTTGGTAAATGTTTAGTTTTTCATTGATATGAATTTAGTTGGTTAACAGAGTATGTTGTAGCGACATGGCTATGCAACACTTGACAATTATATGACTGCAGATTACAAACCATGAGTCTCACTAGACAAGGTCATTAACAAAAGCTAACATGGGGCAAAGATTTGAAACGGAAACTCGCAAAAAATTAATCAACAGTGAGAAAACATGTGTCTAAATATATAAAACAAACAATGCATATTGAATTAATGGATATAAATGCATGACAGTAAACATTGACTGTGTCAGGTCAATATGTATATATCCTCTGATATTCATTTGGCCTAAATGGCTTAACACAAAGAATTAGTATATTTCAGTTTTGTTGGAATATTGATGACACGACTTTGAAGTAAAATTATTCATTTTGGTTACTTATGCTTAACTAAAATATTTACATCTTTACATTGTGATAAAACAATATAGACTAATCATAGAATTCACTAATCATTATAGTACTATCATTACATTGACTACCGTGATAATGGCTGGTAAACCTCACACTATAGTGTGAAAGACCACAGGCTAGAGAAACACCAAAAAAATCTATTGAGATCAGCTAGAAAAATTTCTGCTGAAGTAATCTTCCAAAGAAGTTTGAGAAATCTATGGCTCTTTATAAGGAATTATCAGGCATCTTAATATCCGCTGGGCTCATGAGAAATCCTTAATAGTAATTGTTCATTTATGGAAATATATCTTAATGTTTGTTAGTTTGTTGCTCTGTTGTTCCAATGTCCTCTTATAGCCATAATATTAGAGAAATGAGAAAAACTTTGCACTGAAATTAAGTTTATACATTCCTTTTTGGAGGCAGGCACTCACCATTACACTAACCAACAACCTCACCATAAACGTAAACAAACATGTACATCGTGCCAATTATGTAGCAGATGTTCACAAAGAAGCAGCAACACAACTTGCCAATGGACCTTTTCCTTTTTTACATGGGTGAATATTAGATAGGGAAATGTCATAACAGCATTGGTACCCAGCCTGATATTCTGCAAGTAGCTTTATGCTGGTGTAAAAATTCCAGCTGCCGAGAGAACCAATGTGCCTATATCCAGGCAAAGCTGTCTTGTGCACATTTGCACACGTGTGCACTGCAAAAAGGTTGAAGCAGGAGTACGAGAGAATAGCGATGGTGAAAATGATGACAAAAAAGTCAACATTTAGAGCAAATAGTTGGAATGCAGTATATTTTGAAGTTGTGTTTGTGAGACTGGATATTAGAATTATTACTATAATTTATTATTATTATTATTATTAAACTACAAATTGTTCACAGTGTTTGCAGCTTTTTTAAATGTTCTATGATTCATCAGTGTCAGGTTATAAGCCATAATTAAAGAGCTATATTTGGTAGAAATAAAATTATGAAGTTGTTGAAATAAGGAAATGAATTTTCCTCTATAAGACTTTATATAAACAACATCAATAAAAAGATTCTTTAAAGAGTAATATAGGTTTGTAATTAGCAAATTAGTGTATTTATCCTAAAGCAATTAGATTTAAAAGAAATCTATGTCTAACTTAATTATCTTCTTGGCTGACATGGTAACCCAGTTCGAATTGTTTTAAAATAATACATATTATATATAAATATAGAGGGATATGTGTACACACATGCCTTTGAGTGTATGTGTGCCTATGTTTTTAACACCACCTGGTACTTTTCACCATGTATTTTGTTTTTTGACTTTCCTAGTCTGGTGAACAGATAATGTACATACATACTGCCATACATTGCTTAGAAAAGCCCTCTGATACACAACATCACTACAAGTTTTTTTTTTAAAGCAAGGAAAATGGTATTAATACTAATATAACCCGTTCATATTTTAGCTGTCATTTTTGCTAAAAAGCTATATTTGGTTTTCTCATGTTAGCTAAAACGCTAGTAATGTGACCTTACACATCTACGAATTACAACGCTTGCACCTATCTACTATCCTTTGGCTGCCTTTAAGCGTTGTGAGTTAATGTTTTATTGTAAGAACTGGTTCAGTGGCTATAATTTTGCAAGAAGAGATAAAAAGACATAGAGTTTAATCACACTCAATTGCGCCTTGGTTGGTCTATTAGTAATTTATATAGATAGTATGTATTGAAGTTTTACAAGTACAAACTTAGTTTCATAATTCTTATCATAAATGCGTACATGCATGCATGCATGCATGCATGTACGCATGTATGCATGCATGCTTTTGGGGTATGTGTGTCATTGTCGCCTAACAGTATTTTTTCCTTTTTTTCATGAGTGTTGTATTTTGATTTTCTAAAGCTGTTGAAAAAATATTGTGAATACTGCAACACATTTCAAGGATAAGGCCTTACATACACAACATGACGTAAAAACATAAATTAAGGACGAAATATTTTGTATACAGAGCATTTTATTAATACCATTATAACTCGTTCATCATTTAGCTTTCATTTTTGCTAGAAAGCTATATCTGGCTTTCTCATGTCAACTACAAGCTAGGAATGCAACACTTCACATCTCTCATGCATTGCAGCACATCTAATAATTATCAAATGGTTGCTTTTGGATATTTTGAATTATTATTTTAATTGTAAGAGCTGGTTTTGTGGTTTTAATTTTACAAAAAGACAAAAATACATATAATTAAATCACAAACTATCATACCTAAGTTGGGATATTAGTGTGTATAAATAGTATGTGTTGAAACTCTACAAATATAAACTTGGTTTTATATTCAATTCCAGGATACTTCGGGTCACTAATCTAATAGCGGTCAATCAAGTAAGAAACACATTAAGTTATGATTGAACCAGTACAGTGTATGTTTTGGTGTTTTATAACATGTCATTGACAATTACTTGCTCCAACAGTCGGGCTGCAACAGCTAGAAATTTACATATCTTCCTGGTTGAGTGACTATATTGTTTAGTTTCTTATAATGCATGTATTGTTAGTGGTAGGTCATCACTTGTCATTGCCATAGACATGGTAATGCTCATAAAGAATATAACAATGCATTAAGTTTTTCCAATGTTAACTGACAGTGTTACAAATTACATTTATTTATGACAATATAATAATTACATTTCATGTTTTAACAAAAATTTTTTGGGACAGAAAAAAAACCAAAACCTATCGGGAGTTTATCGCTAAAAAATGCAAGTTTCAAATTGTGATGAAGAAGTTTTCTTTGCAAGAAAGATCTATGGATTCCTATGTCACTACCGACAATGAGTCAATGTGAGACAAAAGCACAATATTAGGAACCGTTAGATATTTCCGCCCATCTAGTCACCATTTTATGGTTATCCACCATAGCAAAGAATGATAGCATGTGTTTGAAGCAGATTTTACAAATACTGTCAATTTGTAAAATATTATTACAGGGAGTATAAACAAGTGAACCAATGGGTTGTATGGACATATTGTGGAGCAAGCTAACAAAGATTTATTCCTTTACAAAAATTAAAAATTAAAGTATTTTCTGTAAAAACTTGCTATTTTCAAAAGTAATATGTTAAAAACCTATTATTTTGTTATCTGTTTGCTGAATAAGCATTATGTCTCAACCATTATTTTACTACTTAGTTCCTGAAATGAAAGACACTATAACAATTACCAAGCATTACATATGTTTCAAATTAATATTTTGCGGACTGCAATCTTTCTAGCCAATTTTGCACCATGGAAGTGTTGATAAAACTTTGTATTTGGTCAAATTATGCTAATAATTTTCAAAACCTCAATCTGTAGTGTTCTCTGCTGATTTTATTATTATTATATTGTGTGCTAGCTGTCAGTTAACCTTCCAGAACATAATTGGACATTATTAGAATTATATAGACTGAGGGTTGAGTGTGATGAGCAAATTGAACAGTTAACTTTTTATGTTAATAATTTCAGTTGTTATGAGACTTATTTATTTTGCCACAATATCTTTGTGTGGCCCTAGGTCTGTTAGTTGCAAAATCCAGCATACTAGGTAACAGATATAGTAGTTGATGACCAAATATTTTGTTTATAAATAGTCTCGTCTACAAGTACTGTGCTTTTCATCCATTAGGATGGGAAATAACAGACAAATCTTTGTTATTTACATGTAGATGAACTTTCACACAATTTTAGTACATTTTGTCAACAAAGTATCAGTATATCTCTATCAATTGTGATTGTCTTTGATTTTTGAAGTAATGTGTTTTTCATTGTGTGTCTAAAAAAGTCGACAAAATATGACAGTGTCTGAAACCAGCAGATTGAACAAAGTTGAGATATGGCATCCGTAAATGTAAAAAACTGAAATTCTAGAAATGAGTAGTGCTGCCACTTGAACAACATAGCCAATATCACCTATAGCAACGATAGCAGCTAATGATGACATTTAGACATGGTTTTTATTTGAGCCCTTTTAATGTAAAAAGAATGACAGAATGTTAAAACATCCTGGAAGTAATAAAAAATACCTACCCTTTCTCATAGTCTACTAAAATTATGCGTAAGTTCATATTTATATACAGAATTATTTTTATACATTCAAGGAATGCAATTGCAAAAGCTTAGAAAAAGGCATCACAATAAACAAGAGTTGCCCCTGATACTGTCTTAAACGACTTCAGTTTGGTGTTAACTTGGCCTCCCAGAGTTGTAAAGCTGTGATTGAGATTGAAGTCTTCAGACTCCTTTCTCAATCCCTTTACAACAGCTATCTTTGTTAAAATAAAGAGTGGTTGGTGACTGCAGCAACTCTTACTGGGGTCTGTTAATATTTATATATGGGTGTTTTCAGAGAACTCGCCTACAAACTGTGATGTAATGGTCGAAATCTCAAATCACTCCTACACTAGAATTTGCTTTACTTTTAGGATGCCCAACTATTCAAATTTTGTAAACAAAACAGTTTTTTGCTGTGTCGTTGGGAAATTTTGCAGTATATCGGTGTTTCTACAACAGGTCAGTGAAAGGTTGCCGAGGTAACGGGGGACACTATATCACACATTTTTATCAAACAAAAAGACACTAGCTTAATCTTCTTTCACCTGCTTTAATACTCTGGTAATAAGGTTACATTACCACAAGAACAGTTAACTATGGAGTGCAAACAATATACTTTACATAAAACAATTGCCTGTCTTTTTATACATACAGGTTGCCAATGTAACAGAGACACAAAGAGACCCATTTTCTTGTTGCATCAGTAATATTGCCTATTGATAACACTATTTCACTAATATGAAGTAATGTTACTTCCAACATACAATAACATAGATCATACATACTTATATCTTTTGATTTCAGTGATTGAGGTTAGTTGTCCATAGTACCAGTTGCTGATGTAACAGGGACACCAAGTGATGCGGTGTCCTTGTTAATGTACAATGATACCATCGGCTCAGTGAAATCAACTTTGCAGATTACAAGGAAACGTATTTGCAAAAAACAAATAACGCTTTCTTTGAATATATCATCATACAATTTAGATCCCATTGCTGTCATGTCACACTTTTTGCATCAAAAACTGTTGTAAACACCACATAATAATGCTCTTTATATTAATAAGTGTTGGTCGCTGGAAGTCGTAGTTTGTGTCAATTGTGGTTAGAATTGCTGCTATCTAAGTAAACTATGACCTATTATGATACTGTTTTACTTGGTAATAAATTAAATTTGAAATATTTGATTTGTTTAATCATATACCTGAGGGGTAGTCTTGTGGAAAGGTCCATATTCCTCTGAATAGATCTATTTCAATAGTTTAACACATAAATGTATGTATCTCTATAATAGGAGTCACAACTTTCATTTTCCATGTTTTCTTCTCACCTTACCATTTCAGATTTTTATTGCCTTACTATCCATCTTCAAGATCAATCTTGCAAAGACTATCTAGTTGGTTGCTTATCAAATTTTCATACATGTAGGTAGATTGTGATTAGAAGTTTTGCTGGGTTCAGCAATTTCAATTAAACCCCGTCTCTCAGTTAACCAGATTTACAGGTGGATCAGCCACTCTCTCAATCTGAAGTTTGTAGTTTTGAAAATTCAGTCCTTAATGGATTTAACCATAGCAGTTGATAAAGCACTAAAGCTTTGGCACCCCCACATCATTTGTTGTGTTGGTTGAAATGATATACTTCAACTATCTTTGCGATAAAGATAAGCAGGTATTCACCTTGCTTATCTTAATAAATGCAACTTACCACAGTTTTTTAGGTCTTCAGAGTTGCGGGTGGAGTTGCCGCGCCCCTGATCTATAGGTTGCAGCTGTATGATCTCCTCTATGTTGTATTAAATAAAGTAGATACCAAGCTTTGGTTACTTTGGAATGTTTTCCTACAATTGGTTGTCACTACCGTAAATATTCAGCTTTGTGTGAAAGTTAATCAAATGAGCTTAGCAAAAAAGCTATCTACATGGTATATAAGGAGTGGACTTACCACTGGGTTGGTATGTTTGATTACTAACCCTACTGGTCAGCATCCTGTGTCAGAGACTTTGGCTGTATTATCAGCCTGGCTTCTGTCATCATAATCTGCATTATTCGCAAATACTGTATGTACTACAAGAAACCATTTAAATAGCATTTGTAGATTTGTTGGTCCTATCTAGGAGACCACTAACCTTTCTTCACCGGCTAGACGGTGTGGGGGCCAAGCAACCGCGCCATCATTCATAACTGATTGCTAGCAATGGTACCCACACTAGGCGGCCACCATTGCCATAGCATGGACTAGCCTTTGCATAACTATATGGCTCAGTCTGAGTTATAGCTGCGGTGAGCTCTGTCTTCTTATCTTAGCACCAATTCTAGCATCCTCCGAACTGCAGACTCTTTATGAAGAACAAATTCTTTATGAGCATTGCCATAGACATGACACGGCTCATAAAGAATATAACAACAAATTAAGTTTTTCTAAGATTAAATGACATTGTTACAAATTACATTCAATTATGATAATATAATCATTACATTTTACGTATGAACAAAGATTTTAAAAGAGAGAAAAACCAAAACCTGTCGGGAGTTTAATGATAAAAAATGCAAGCTTCAAATTGTGGTGAAAAAGTCTTTTTTGCACGAAAGATCTATGGATATCTATGTCACTACCGACAATGAGTCAATGTGAGACAAGAGCACATTTTTAGGAACCGTTAGATATTTCCGCCCATCTAGTCACCATGTTATGGTTATCCAGCATAGCCAAGAATGATAGCATGATGTTGAAGCAAATTTTACAAATAATGTCAATTTGTAAAATAGTATTACAGAGAGTATAAACAAGTGAACCAATGGGTTGTACGTACTAATTGTGGTGCACGCTAACAAAGATTTATTACAATACAAAAATTAAAAATTAAAGTTTTGCTTGCTGAATAAGTATTATGTCTCAACAATTATTTTCCTACTTTTACGCATTCGTTCCTTAAAACTGAGGGATGCAATTGCAAAAAATTGGGCAAAGGCATCATAGTAAAAATGTATTGCCCCTGATGCTGTCTTAAACAAGTACAGTTTGGTGTTAACTTGGCCTCCCAGAGTTTTAAAACTGGGATTGAGATTGAAGTCTTCACACTCCCTTATTATTCTTTTTACAAAGACTATAAGTGTTAGAATAGTTGAAATAGAGGTTGGTGACTGCAAAAACTTTTACCTGGGTCTGTTAATTTTCTTTAATTCATTGAATAGATCTATTTCAATGGTTTCACACATACATCGATGCATCTCTATAGCAGTCAAAACTTTCACTTTCTATATTTTCCTCTTGCTATGCTAATGGCGCTTTTTTATGCCTTATTATCCATTTTCAAGAATCATTTCTCGATAACTATCTGCTCTTCTGCTGGTCACATTGTCATTGGTAACTTCTGATTAAAGGTTTTTCTAAGTTTAGCAATTTAAATTTAACACAGTTTCTCAGTCAAAGAGATTTACAGGTGAATCAGCAACTCTCTCAATCTAAAGCTGGTATTTTTAAAAACCAGCCGCTATTGATTCTTACAATAGCAGTTGATGAAGCGCAAAAGCTCTGGCCCTTCCGCATTGTTCATTGTGCTGGTTGAAACACTCTAGATCGACTACATTTGCATTAAAGCTAAGCAGGTATTCGCATTGCTAATATCAATGAATGCAACTTAACACAGTTTGTTAGGTCTTCAGAGTTGCGGGTGGAGTAGCCGCGCCCCTGATTTATAGGTTGCAAGTGTATGAGCTCCTTTATATTGTTCTAAAGACATTAGTTACTGAGCTTTAGTTCCTTCAGAATGTTTTGCTACGATTGGTTGTCTACCCTAATTAATCAGCTTTCCCTGAAAGCTAATCAAATGAGCTTTGCAAAAAAACTATCTACATGGTATATAAGGATGAGACTTACTGTTTATGTGGTATTTTTGTGATCACATTTGTTTCTCATCTTGATAAAACAGTGTGTTGTTTCACTGTTACAAACTCTGTGGCTAAACTGCATGTTTCTGCTACCACATTTGCGCTCTAATAGTTCTACCCTAACGCACTTAGATGCATTATTGTGTTTGTACTACAGATTCTTAACACTGTGAAGAGATGAATTAATATCAACAGTCTGTACAGGTACTTTAACTCTTACATTGACATTGCTTGAATGTAACCTTTATTATATGTTTTAGAGCTGTTTTATATCAACCGGCCAGCATGGGGCTGTTATAGAGCTGTTGTATGAAAAGCTGTTTATAAAGTAATCGTTGATACATTTATACTTCTGCTGAGTAGTCTTCTACTTTAACAGAGATTTAGGGCACTAAAATTGGAGGACAGATTGGTAGTTTTGCCTGTAATTAATGCAGCTAGGTATGACCATGAAAAAGCTCTGTCTACTCTCCTGGGTAATGTAACTCTACAACAACAACAAGAGCTGCTTCAAATCACAAACACAAACAAGGAGTCCATTCAGAAAACCAGACAATTACCTGAAAATTTCCAAGTTTATTCTGTGTGGAATACATTGGCTGTTCATATAGGATTCTTACAAGCCGCATGAGTTGAACTTTATTGTGACAATTTTATGTTAACTCAGTTTTTGAGTGAAAAATGCTAATACATCTTTTTTAAATACTTAGATTGATTGTAATGCCTATGTTGGAAGATTATTTCTGGTTTCTTTTTCTAATGATTTTTAAGCTTTATTTTTAGGTGTAGCATACATCTATTTCCTGCAACTCCAAATTTCAGTTTTGCATGGAGCCATAAACACAGTTTTTTTTATTTGAACAATTGTTTGGAGCAATAAGCATGACTTCTTGTAAAGTATGATTGGTTAATAATTGGATTAGGCAAAAGCTACCAATAATGTTTTTTACAAATCCGGGATCAATTCTACTTCAAGACATCAAGTTCTGACATAAATTTAGATATTGATAGCGGATGCGGTTGCATTGGACTATAATAACATATCGAAATCGTCTACTAAATATTCTCTTGATTCACCTGAATTTATGCTCAACTAAAATATTTACATCGCTACGTTGTGATAAAACAATATAAACTACTCATAGAATTCACTAATCACTATACTATTATTACACTCACTACCGTGATAATGGCTGGTAAACCTCACATTATAGTGTGAAAGACCACAGGCTAGATACGCACCAGAACAATCTATTGAAGATTAACAAGAAAACGTTTTGCTACAGTGATCTTTACCAGGCATCTTAATAAGCGCTAGACTCATGAGAAGTCCTTAATAGTAATTGTTCATTTATACAAATAAATCTTAATATTTGTTAGTTTGTTGCTCTGTTGTTCAAATTTCCTCTTATAGCCATAATGTTAGAGGGTTGAGAAAAACACTTTACACTGAAATTAAATTTATGCATTCCTTTTTGGAGGCAGGCACTCACCATTACACTAACCAACAACCTCATCACGAACATGAAGAAACATGCACATCGTTCCAATTATGTAGCTAATATTTACAAAGAAGCAACAATGCAACTTGCCGATGGAACTTTTTCTTTTTTACATGGGCAAATGCTAAAAAAGCAAGTGTCTTATCAGTACTGTTGCACAGCTTGATATTATGCAAGTAGTTTTATGTGAGTCTTGAAAATCTCGCTGCTGAGAGAACCAATGTGTCTATATCAAGACAAAGCTGTCTTGTGCACCTTTGCAGACGTGTGCACTGCAAAAAAGTTGCAGTGCATCACTATGCTCTCGCACTCCTGCAGTGCTCTCGCACTGCAGAAGTGCAAGATCATAGTGATCGTGGAAATGATTATTAAAAACTCAAAAGTTCGAATAAATAGAATGCGCAATATTTTCAAGGAGTTTTGTAAGAATGGATTTTAGCATTATTACTATTAATCATTAATTTCCCAGTGTTTGTAGATTTATTTTAGTTTTCTATGATGAATCAGTGTCAGGTCATAGAGCATAATTATTGAAATTTTTTTTTAAATTAAATTAAAACTATATGATTATCAATATAAATATGAATAATTTAACTAATTATTTAGATTATTTAAATGATTACCATAATTAAATATTACAATAATATTGTTTATATAATAAAATTTATATTATTTTGTATTCAAACATAAACAAAAGTTGTTACCATATAATATCAGTATGCAGATCAACATTTCTGTGAGTAGTTGTAATACTATTGTCACAGGGCAGCCAAATCTGTTTCTTTTGGAGATTCACAGTTGTCTGAAACCGATATATGTAAGATGTTGGTTACAGTTGGTATTTTTTGGCAGATAAAATGGTAAGTTTTATGGCAGTCTTTGAACTACCAGTCTCACAAACAAGGTTACACATCTATACTTGAGTTGTTATCCTTCGCCTTCTTCTAGTGTTGTCTGAAATGTTGAAAATCTCAGAGTATCAGAATCATAGGCAACCCGCTACCAGTACAGCACTAGAGATTCTTATTGCTTTATTGGGTGATTCACCTTATACTGATTACTCATGATGATTTCTTACATGACACAGAACTGTCGAGCATACTCTTCTTTACAATGTATGCAGAGTCCTTACAACATTTTGTCTGCATATCTCCCCATATCTCAACTGTATATGTAGTTTACAAATACATTAATGAAAACCAGAGGCTGATTAAACTTTACAGTTTTTTATGAGGTGTCAGCCCTCTAAAAATAAAAGTTGTATTGTTCAAAATTAGACAATTTACTACAACTTTTAGTTTTATGCACTTCATACAGTTGCTCTTTTCAAAATCTGTCAAAACTTATCTCAACTTTTGCCTTGCTTTCTCCTGTTTCAGTTGAGCTTTTAGATGTAATATAGCAACCATTCAGACTGTAGTTTAGTTTACTTTTTTCATAAATTTACCAGCTTGTGGGTGATTCACATGATAAAATGGTTCTAAATCTTGTAGATGTGCATCTATATGCATATCTTAAATAGCAAGGTCCAACTTGAGTCATTATTCATATTGTGTTTGGAACTTCACAATTTATTGTACATAATTTAACCACCATACAATTTCTCCATATAACCTTATATACACAAAATGAATAGAAGGTTTATTTAAAGAGTAATATGTTTTTGTAAATAGCAAAAATAGCGTAATTATTCTAAAGCTATTAGCTTTTAAAGAAAGTTATGCCTAGCTTAATTATCTTTTTTGGCTGATATTGTAAATCAGTCTCAATTCTTTTCGATAATATACATGATATGTACACAATATGGAATAATGGGTGTATGTGCATGCCTATGAGGGTACGTGTGTCTGTGTTGCTTAACAGTATCTGGTCCTTTTTACTATGTGTGTTGTATTTTGACTTTCCAATTCTTTTGAACAGGCAATGTACAAACTGCAACACAATTCCTAGGTAAGGCCCTTGATACAGAACATACCTGAAATATTTATTTTTAAAACTCGGAGAATCTTTTTAATACTAATATAAAAAAATCATCTTTTATCTGTGTTTTAGCTAGAAAACTATCTCTGGCTTTCTCATGTTAGCTAAAAAGCAAGTAATGTGACATTACACATCTATGCATTGCAACACATGAAAATATCGATTATCCCATGGCTGCCTTTGAGCATTGCGAATTGATATGTTACTTCAAAAACTTGTTCAGTGGCTTCAATATTATTAAAAAAACATAATCATAATATTTCTATATATTGCTACACATTTTATGGATAAGGCCTTACATACGCATCCTGACTAAAAACCTAAATGAAGAACAAAGTATTTTTTTAATGTTAATATGACAGGTTCATTCTTTAGCTTTCATCTTTGCGAAAAGGCTATATCTGGCTTTCTTATGCTAGCTAAAAGCATAGATATAGTAAACCCTAGATATGCGAATAATCAAAACAAGCGAGGCCTATAATTAGCATGACGCAACGTCATGGTGATGTGCAAAGCGAATCAGCTGATCTATTAACTCATAATGACTTAGCACTAAAAACTGCTCAATTTGTCCATAGTTTGTGCATCTGAAACTGCATATTTTATTGAAAATATGTAAAACTTATATACAGTAATACTTCAACTTGCGAGCGCCCTAACGTACGAGAAACTTGAAATACGAGCCAGCTTTCAAGCAAGTTTTAGCACTAACATACGAGCACATGAGTCAGTTGCCAAGTATGTCGGAGGTGTTTTATGAGAACAGCATCATTCTGTATTTTTTCAACCGCTCAGATTATACTTTTGTACCATGTTTTTGTGCGCGATTTTCAGTGCTGAATTATGTGAATTCAAACTACCGTGCGTAGACCAAAAGTTTGCCAGTAAAAGGATAGATAATGCAAAGAAAAAACGAATGATAACAATTGATATTTAACGGAAAATTATTGAAAAATATGCAAAATATGTATGCGTGATTGAGCTGGCTCAGCAATATGACAGAAATACATCCACAATTATCAAACACAAGGATTATATTCAAGGCATTTAGTTTGCAAAAGGACTAACCATAGTTTCTAAACGACGCAGCGATCTTCATGGCCACTGATGGAGAGACTGCTCAGGCTTTAGATAAAAGACAAACAATTGGCCGGTGACGGCGTAACTGAAACGATGCTACGTAAAAAGGCAGGTGCTATCTATCAAGACTATAAAAAATAGACACTCGGACAAGTTGGCTAGTGGTCGTGCATTAACCCTTGGTGACGACACCTGTGTTCGCCCTGATCGCAACATGTTGAAAGGGCGACAAAGGCAAACGTCCTTAGATAGGTTTATCTTAAAACAGTCGGCTGGTCGTGAGAGTGAAACAAAAGAAAAAATTAGCTAACCAGCAAGAAACTTAAAACTATGAACGCCGAAGAAATTTTAATTACGTTAAGTTAAAGATTAAAGTTTGCTTTTAGGTTTGCTTTTAAGTTTGTCTTTTAAGACTTGGATAAAATCCAAATTTATCAAAGTCAGCTGTTGTAATGAGGATATCTTATCTCTCCCTCTCTATCAAATGCTAGCGTTAGCTGCTATTGTATGTATTTAATTTTACATTTTAATTAATCACATTTCCTTGTATTCTTTTTTGTTTGTTGCTTTTTGGAAAGCATGTGGTAAGTTAGGACAATAACCAACATGTTCTTTCTAATACAATATATTGTTTTGAGTGTTTTATTTGCATTTTTAGTGTATGGAAACCAATCAATATATATTTAATTGTTCTATATATAAATAAATTGCACCAACATGCAAGTAAATTGACATACGAGCTCAGTCTCTGAACGCATTAAGCTCGTAAGTCGAAGTATGACTATAATGACTTTGGATGAGAAAGGCAAGAATCTTACACACATGGTAATGAATAATACCAATGATTTAGAAGCTTCTATATTATTGATAATACAAAGAGTAACCAAATAGAAATTAAACTAATAACAAACTAATGAGTCAAATGAGATTTAAAAGCAGTTACACTGGACCACTGTATTAAACACCCATTAGACATGACTGAAAATAACTAGACGAGATAGTTTTTGTCTAAGGTTGGTTGAACTAGATTCCTGCATTGAAGCGGCGTAGTGTATTCTGATTTTAGTATAGCGATTTACTATAGTTTTGAGTAGACTGTTGGCATGCACTGTACATGTAAAACCTTGATTGAGGTTATGTAATAAGACATATATGTTATTGTCTTTGATGTTACTTGTTTAAAAGCTCTCTGTGTGATACCATAGCTCTCCATGTGTGAACGTAGGCACTTTTCTGCAGCAATACATATTCGGCCTATCAATCTGGTCACCAATCCTCCTCTGTTTTTAACTGAGATTAGGGTTATGTCATCACTATTTCTACTTCCCACTACTTCTACATCGGTCAAGAATTTGATACATGCATTACATTTGAGTTAAAAAACAATCCTCATCACCGAACTCCTCATCTTCACCTTCCTCAGCTTTTATCTCTTCTTTCTTTTTCTTTCTAGCCAGAGAATGTAGCAGGGGTTAACCAGTTTTTTCATCCCTGCTCACACCCAGATGAATACAGTTAACATTGGGATGTGGTGTGATATCTGCTTTTATGAACAGTGCTCGAATTGCAGATCTAAAGCACTGCACATCCGGGTTATTGTTATAGCCACCCTTAGATCGTATTGTGGAAAACAGAATCTCAATGTGATCCTGGTTGATCTTAAAGGTTAGAAAGTAGTTGATGTAAGGGTAGTTGCTGAAAAGATATTGAGCAATGCCATGTACAGATTTGGCTGCTGACTCAAAACCAATGACGAAATGATAATGATTTTCCTACTATTTTCCACTAGCAGCTTTCAGCTTGGTCTCTTTAATCGGCATAGATAGCTTATGATATTGTTGAGAACTTCTTGTTTTGAGTTGAAGTTCTGTCTTGTTATGGGCAATTCAGGATATACCTGGAGTGTTGTGGTCTCTTCTGATGACATTTAACTAAGAATTTGGTCTTATTGTTACGTTTATGACTCAAAAACTAGCATGCCAAGCATGCTTCCAATACTAAACTTATTGCTCAATTGAAGGCTTTGATGCTGTGATGCACATCACCACAACGTAACGTCGTGAAAACAACAGCAATTATAGGCCTTACTTTTGCTCCATTGTAATGATAGCTAATCGCCAATCTAGGGTTTACTATATCTATGGCTAAAAGTTAAGAATGTGACACTACACATCTATGCATTGCAACGCATGCACATATTTATTATCACATGGCTGTTTTAGAACACTGTGAATTGTTATTTTATCCTAATGGCTAGTTCGTTGTTTTTAATTTTGCAAAACAATAGCAAAACATATATTTAAATCCCACCATAATGTACCTAGGTTGCCTTATTAAAAAGTATAAATAGTATGTGTTGAAGCTTTAAAAATATAAACTTAGTTTTATGTTCAATTCCAGGATACTTTGGGTGACCAATATTTGCTGTCAATCCAGTAGCAAACACTTTCAGGCTGATTAGCATGTATATTGTATGCTTTGGCATTTTCTAACATGTCATTGACAAGTACTTGTTTCAACACTCGGGCTGCAACAGCAAGAAACTTTTATACCCTCCTGGTCGAGTGGCTATTCAAAACCTTTTTGTATCACATGTATAATTAAAGGTGGGTCATCCGTTGGCATTACCATAAACATAGCAATGCCCATAAAAAACCTATTCAAGCATCATGTCTCTTTAAGGTCTACTGACGCTATTTTGAATTACATTTATTTATGGCAATATAATAACCTTCTTTTACGTTTAGCAATGATTTTTTTTGATAGCAACACAAAACTGTGGCGGGCATAACGCTAGCAAATGCAATCCTCAAACTGTGATAATGAAGTCTTTTTTTTGCAAACCAGATCTAAGGATTTCAATATTAATGACGACAATCAGTCAATGTGAGACCAAGGCACATTTTTAGCAACCATGATGTACTTCAACCCATCTAGTCACCATGCTATGGTTATCCAACATAGCAAAAAATGATAGCATGAGTTTGAAGCAGATTTTATAAATACTGACAAAATGCAATATATTTTTACAGGCACTATAC
The DNA here is from genome assembly GCF_963576615.1 of Watersipora subatra. NCBI lineage: Eukaryota > Metazoa > Bryozoa > Gymnolaemata > Cheilostomatida > Watersiporidae > Watersipora > Watersipora subatra. Next base: position 55,860,170 of record NC_088712.1, on the reverse strand, counting down.
AAGTAAAGCAATAGGTTGAACATACGTATTGTGGAGCACCCTGGCAAAAGTTCCTTCCTTCACAAAAATCAAAAAATGAAATATTTCTCTGAATAATTTTGCTATTTCCACAAGTAGTCTCTTAAAAAACCTATTATTTTATGACCTGCTTTGCTGAATAAGAATTTTGTCTAGACAATTATTATACTACTTTGTTCCAAAAATAAAATACACCAAAACAATTGCAAAGCATCACAGATGTTTCAGGTTAATATCTTGCCGACTGCAATTTTTTTCGGATCGTTTTCACACCATGGAAAGGTTGATACGACTTTGTATTTGATCGAATTACGCTAATACTTTTCCAACCTCAATATGTAATTTTATCTGCTGATTTTAATACAATTATATTGCATGCAGTCAGTTAACCTTTTACAACTTAACTGGAAATTATTAGCATTAGAAATATATAGATGGAAAGTTGAATTTTATGAGCAAGTTAAACAGGTAACTGGTTATATTATTAATTTTAGTTGTTAAAAGTTTTTTGTATTTCGCCGCTAACTTTTTGTCTGACCAGATGTCTGTTAGTTGGTTAATCCAGCATACTAGGTAACAGCAATAGTAGTTGATGACCAACTCTTTTGTTTATAAACAGTCCTGTCTACAAGTCTGGTTCTTTTATCAATTGGCATGAGAAATAGTAGATAAATATTTGTTATTAACGACAATCTTTCACAAAGTTTTCATACATTTTATCAACAAGTATCTGTATTTTTCTATCATTTGTAATTGTCTTTAATGTTTAAAATGATATGTTTGTCAGAATTTGTCAAGTAAAAAGTGACACAATTGAATAAAATCATGATTTGGCCACCGTAAATATAAAGAAACTGACACACTAGAGAGGTGTAGTGCTGCAACTTGAACACAATAGCCAGTATCAACTATAGCAGCGATAGCAGTTAATGATGACATTTCACGTGGTTTTTGTCTGAGAATTTTTGACATGAAACCTTTGACTGGATGTTAAAGCATCCTGGCAATAATAAATAAATACCAACACTTTTTCATAGTCTACTAAAATCTTGTGTGAGTTCGTCTTTAAATACATCAATACTTTTTACACATTCGAGGAATCCAACTTCAAAACCTTAGACAAGGGTATCATAGTAAACAAGAGTTGCCCCTTATGCTGTCTTAAACAAATTCTGTTTGGTGCTAACTTTACCCCTTAGATTTGTAAAACTGGGATTGAGATTGAAGTCTTCACACTTCTTTCTCAGTCTTTTTTACAATGACTATCATTGTTTAAATAGTCGAAATGGTGGTTGGTGACTGCTGCAACTCTTACTGGGGTCTGCTAATTTTTTATATATTTTTCTGAATAAATCTATTTCGATGGTTTCACACATACATATATGTATCTCTATAATAATAGCAGTCACAACTTTCACTGTCCTTGTATTCTTCTTGCTATGGTATTTGAGTTTTTTGTACCTTACTATCCATTTTCAAGACTCACCTCTTGATGACTATCTAGTGGGATGCTTATCACATTGTCATTGGTCGCTTGTGATTAGAAGTTCTGCTGAGTTCAGCAATTTTAATTTAACACAGTTTCTCGGTTAACGAGATTCACAGGTGGATCAGGCCACTCTCTCAATCTAAAGCTTGGGTTTCTAAAATCCAGTCCTTATTGGTTTTAACAATAGCAGTCGATAAAGCGCTAAAGCTTTGGCATATCCACATCATACTTTGTGCTGGTTGAACCATTCTACATCAAATACAATTGAATTAAAGCTAAGCAGGTATTCACATAGCTAATCTCAATAAAGGCAACTTAACACAGTTTGTAAAGTTTTCAGAATTGGTGGTAAAGTAGCCCCGCCCCTGATTTATAGATTGCAGGTGTATGAGCTCCTTTATATTGTTTTAAAGAGAGTAGATACTAAGCTTTAGTTCTTCAGAATGTTTTGCTATGATTGGTTGTCACTACCCTAAATGATCAGCTTTCTGTGAAAGCTAATAAAATGAGCTTTGCAAAAAAACTATCTACATGGTATATAAGGATGAGACTTACCACTGGGTTAGTATGTTTGATTAGTAACCCTACTGGTCAGCACCCTTTGTCAGAGGCTTTGGCTGTATTATCAGCCTGGCTTCTGTCATCGTACATGTATTTTGCATTCTTTGCAGGTATGTACTACAAGGAGCCATTTAAATAGCACATGAGGTTTTGGTGCTCTTATCTAGGAGACCACAAGCCTTTCTTCACCGGCTAGACAGTGTGGGGGCCAAACAACCGTGCCATCATTCAAACTGAATGCTAGCGATGGTACTCACACTAGACGGCCACCATTGCTATAGCATAGACTAGCCATTGTATTGCTAATTGGCTTTGTCTGACTTATATCTGTGGTGAGCTCTGTCATTTCTTCTCAGCACCAACTTTAGCATCCTCAAAACTGGAGAAGTAACCCTGTCTTTTTCTCAGAGGGAGTGACAAAAATAGGATTCACTAATTTGATTTGTATGGTTTAGTTCAGGCATTTTGGTATTATTTGAAAATGGCTGACCAGTTACATTCAGTGTTTTCGCAAAGAATGCTTGCGGCCTTGCCAACTTTAAAGTTCCTTGACTTGTGGCACTTATATGTAGAAGCCATCTATATATTTTAGATATTTTTAGTTTGTAAATATTTAGTTTATTGTTAACATGATTGTAGTTGGTTGACGAAGCATTTTGTAGAACATGCTGGATATGCAACACTTAACAATTTTATGACTGCAGATGAAAAAACACGAGTCTCACTAGACAAGGTCATTAACTAGAGCTAACATGGTGCAAAGATTCAGAACACCTACATTGTATTTTCAAAAAACCAAGCAATAGCGAGGAAACCATTGTGACTCAATTAATAAAACTAACTGTCACAAAGTGGTGATGCAATGTGACAGGTTCGAGATATCTGGTGTTATGATTGTATCCTGATGTCTGCACAAGGCTAAGAGTTAAGACGTCCGGGTGTAATATTGCGGCTAACTATGTATAAGTAATAATATGCAGAAGATTGCTGTGAGAATATGATATAATCCTTTATTGCTGACTTGTAGACATGCACGCTGTAAACTGAATTTTTTTGAACTGCTGCAGTCAGGCTATTTATACCTCCTTACAATTATTCTAGAAACTTCCAGAAAATCCATTCAGGAAAAATTTAGTAATAGAACAATGCTTCTAAATTTATGATCATGACTCATCAGTGTATTGCGCAATAGCTATTGTCCCGCTATAACATTGTTTATGATACTATATACAGCACTCAGAATCTGTGACAACTCCCCATTCAAGAGGAAATTTATAGTCAAATTTCCAGCATTAAGATTCTGAGTCTATTCTGCTCATGTAGTCCGCTCCGACGTTGTCTTTCCCTTTGATCGATTTCACCGTCATGCAATAATCCTGTAGATATAGCGCCCATCTCATCACTCTGCTGTTCTCATACTTTGCTTGATTGATGTAGGTTAGTGGTTGGTGATCCGTTTGTAGTATGAACTTCACGCCGTAGAGATATGGTAGATATTTCTTTACAGCCCATACAATTGCCAGGCACTCTTTCTGTATTGTTGAGTAATTCCTTTTACGGTACAGTAGTTTTCTGCTAGCATAGCTGACAGGAAATAGCTTTCCATCATGTTCTTGTAGTAGTACAGCTCCGAGTCCAGTGTCCGACGCGTCAGTCCTTAGGGCGAACTGCTTCGTTATGTCGGGTAGTTTCAGAACTGGTTTCTCGGTTATGGTCGCTCTTAATTTCCGGTATGCCTTCTCTTGCGCATCTGTCCAGATAACTTTATTAGGTTGTCCTTTTTTAGTCAAGTCCGATAGAGGACTTGCTATTGCCGCGTAATTTGAGATGAACTCTCGGTAGTAGCCCGTCAATCCTAGAAACGACCGTACTTGAGTCTTGGTCAGAGGCCTTGGAGCTTCAGTGTTTTTCTCCACATTGTCTTCCATCGGTTTCAGTTCTCCCCGATCGACCTTGTGACCTAGGAACTCTATAGATGTTCCACCGAGGTAGCATTTCGTCGGTTTGATTGTGAGCTGTGCCTTAGCCAAACGAGTGAAGAGTTCTCTCAGTGTGTCCATGTGATCCTCCCATTTGGCAGTGTGTACGATGATGTCATCGATGTAGTTGTCTACTCCTGGTAAATCCTTTAATAGCTTCTTCATGCCACGTACAAATGTTGCTCCAGAGTTGACCATCCCAAACGTCATCCTAATGAACTCGTATTGTCCATCTGGAGTGACAAATGCAGTCTTCGGTATGTCATTCTCCTCTACGGGAATTTGCCAGTAGCCCTTAGTTAGATCTACCTTCGAGAAGTAGTGATCACCGCTCATCTTTTGAAAGAGATCACTTGCTGTTGTCATTGGCTCTGGATCGAACACTGTTATTTTGTTCAAGTTCCGGTAGTCAGCACATAGTCGATTGGATCCATCAGGCTTTTTCACGAGTACGACTGGTGATGCATATGGAGAGTTTGATTCTCTGATGATCCCTGTGTTCAGCATATCTTTTATATCTTCTCTAAGTGATTCTCTCACTGCATAAGGTAATGTGTAGGGTTTGGATTTGATGGGCTTGTTACTGGTTAGAGTAATCGGATGTTTGATGAGATTGCAGTTTCCCGGTCTGTCTGTGAATATATCTGTGTAGTCATTGACGATGTCCGTGATCTGCTTTCTCTGCTCATCAGATATATTTTCTCCCATTTTCAGATCTTTCACAGTTCCGACTGACTTTCCCGAATACAACTCCGCCAGTGTGCCTTCCTCTTCTTCTACTTCTCCGATACCAGCTACCTCAGTTATTTCCTTTTCACTATCTCTCACGTAGTATTTCTTCAGCAGGTTAGCGTGGTAGGTTCGGCTTTTACCTTTGACCTGAACTCGGTATGCGTTTATCCCGACCTTCTCTTCTACGTTGTATGGTCCCTGCCAGTGCATTAGTAACTTGTTGTGGTTAGTAGGAAGCAAGATGAGAACTTTGTCACCTTCTTGAAATTCCCTTTTCTTTGCCTTCTTGTCAAAGTAATGCTTGTACCTCTGCTTATTTCCTTCTAGCGCTTTCTGGGCCAACTCCATCGTATCTTCCAGCTTAGCACGCAGATCAAACACGTGTTGGTAGCTACTCTTGATCTCTCCATCGGCATCATCCTGTGTCCATAGCTGTCATAGAATATCCATCGGCCCTCGTACTGTCCTTCCGTACAACAGCTCGAATGGTGAGAATCCAGTAGATTCTTGTGGGACCTCTCTGTAGGCAAATAGTACCAGGTTTATGTATCTGTGCCACTGCCTTGGCTCCTGATGGCATAACTTTTTCAGCATTGACTTCAGTGTGCCATTGAATCGCTCCACCAGTCCATTAGCCATAGCATGGTAGGGAGTTGTCGGCATCTGCTTCATGCCGAGTAGTCTGGCGAACTCCTCCATGTACTCAGATATGAATTGGGTCCCTCGATCACTGATTACTTCTTTAGGTATTCCAACCCGACTGTAAATGTCGATTAGAGCTTCAGCCACTGCCTCTGAGCTTATCTCTTTCAGTGAAACAGCCTCGGGGTATCGAGTAGCGTAGTCCACCAGATTTAGTATATATCTATGCCCTTTTTCACTCGGAGGGTTAATCGGTCTAATCAAGTCGACAGTGCAGTGCTTGAATGGAGTCTCAATTAGTGGAGTCCGCTGTAGGGGAACCTTCTGTACTGAACCTTTCTTTACAGTGCGTTGACAGATGTCGCAGGATCGACAGAATCTCGTAACCTCATCATGTAGACCCGGCCAGAAAAAGTTGGTTAGGATTCGATCAGTAGTTTTACAGATTCCCAGATGTCCACTCAATAAAGAATTGTGGGCGTGTCTCATCACAGCGACATGTAGAGTTTTCGGTACAACTACTTGTTTTATCGGCTGTCCGCTGTTATACCCTGGGTGATAACATTCACGATAAAGGATGTCCTTCTTCACCATGAACCTGGTTTGTTGTTTGCCTTTCGTTATTGCTTCTGTAGCGTCATACAGCCTCTTTAGAGAATCATCTTCTCTCTGTGACTTGATGAGGCCTTCTCTGTTTACTTCGATATTTTCATTGCTGACAACTGATAATGGTTTTTCTCCTCGTTTATTTTCTATAGCTTGTGCGCGCGTAACCACAGAACACTCCCGATCCTGTTCTGGTAGTGGATAACATGGGGATCGAGCGCCTGAAATATTTCCAAGCATTAGATCGTGAATGGGTGTCTCCATAACCATCGCCGTTACATCTCCCTGATAGAATGGTGTATCGATGCTGATTTTGGCAAATGGCAGTTTTCTAGCAGTGTTATCCGCCATTCGTAGATATCCTTCCTCTCCTGTGTACTGATCAGCTTTTACCAGTGATTTCTTGACCACTAATGTGGTGCATCCAGTATCTCTAATTATCTCCACCTGCTTACCATTTACATAACCTCCAACCAAGTTTACTCCATTCTCCATTTTACCAACTTTACCTTTACAACGTGCTACTTGTACGTAACGCTTCCCACTTAGCTTAATTTCATCCGTATTCTGTCCTTCTGGATTTGTCTCCCCTTCAGCCACACCCACCTTGTGCGTAGGTGTCTTGAGTCTTTGACATTCGGCTAAGTTATGGTTATTCATCTTGCAGTGTGCGCAGTACTTTTGAGGCTTCTTATTACACCGATTTGCAATATGCCCCTTTTTGTTATAACTGTGGCCGGTGATGGTTGTCTCATTTGGAGTTGTCTTCCTTATGAATGACATCTTGTGACCATGAGCTGTCAGGTATCGGTCAGCAGCTTCAGCCAACTCGTCACAGCTGTCAAATTTCATCTCCTTTAGATGTACAGCGAGATCCGTAGGACATGCCGCTATGAATTGTTCTCGCAAGTTGAGTTCTTTCAGGTCTTTGCAGTTCGATAGCTCCACCCACTTGTCAATGTAGGTACTGAGTCAAACTAGAAATTGTTGTGGTGTTTCGCCGTGTTCGGCTTTACTCTCTCTGAATCGCTTTCTGTAGCCTTCCTCTGTGAGATTGTAGCGTTTTAACAGAGCTTCCTTCACCTGATCGTAGTCCTTCCTATTCTCTGCCGCCATTCTAGTGTAAGTCTCTGTAGCCTTACCTTTGAGATATTGGCTCAAATGGAATGACCATTCAGCTTTATCCCACTGATAGTTTTCAGCTATCTATTCAAATCGCTGCAGGTAACTATTCATGTCATCTGTATTCTCATCAAACACTGGTAGTTTCGGTTTAGGTTTATTGCTAACCCACTCTAGTCCTGTACTCTCATTTTTGGAGTCATCCATCCTAATAGTCTCCACTTCCAGTTTTTTCATCTCGAGCGCTAACCTCTTTTCTTCTATCTTTTTTTGCATCTCCAACTCTCTTGCTTGTTTCTGGCTGTCTATCTCCATTTGCTTCATTTGCATTTGGAGTTGTCTGTCCTCAGCTTCGGATTCTTTTTTGGCTTCTCGTTCCATCCGTCTCTCCTCGCGTGCAATCTCCGCTGCGAACTTTGGTTCGTTCTCTTCAATGAATTTGGCGAGCTCAGCATCCTTTAATCCAAGTTTCTCGCCCATATCCATTGCCCTCCGCATACTGCTCATACTAGTCTCTGCCATTACTGACTGTCTTTTGGTACTCTTTATGTCTTGCGTGAGTTAGACTGATATAATCCTGATCAACGGTAGATATTCCCGGAGCAGCCCCCAAGTTGTCACAAAGTGGTGATGCAATGTGACAGGTTCGAGATATCTGGTGTTGTGATTGTATCCTGATGTCTGCACAAGGCTAAGAGTTAAGACGTCCGGGTGTAATATTGCGGCTAACTATGTATAAGTAATAATATGCAGAAGATTGCTGTGAGAGTATGATATAATCCTTTATTGCTGACTTGTAGACATGCACGCTGTAAACTGAATTTTTTTGAACTGCTACAGTCAGGCTATTTATACCTCTTTACAATTGTTCTAGAAACTTCCAGAAAATCCATTCAGGAAAAATCTATTAATAGAACAATGCTTCTAAGTTTATGATCATGACTCATCAGCGTATTGCGCAATAGCTATTGTCCTGCTATAACATTGTTTATGATACTATATACAGCACTCAGAATCTGTGATACTAACAATGCAAGTTTAACGTATGGATATAAATCCATGTCAGTAAACATTAAATGTTGCAAGTCAATATATCTCATTCGATAGTTTTTTGGCTCAAACGACTTAACACATAGATTCGGTATATTTAGTTCTGATGGAATGTTGATAACACTGCTTTGAAATAAACTTGTTCGTTTGGTCATAGCAATAGAGTTGAATGTTAAATATGTTAGATGTTGAATAATATTATGTTACACTTCTCTATTATCCTAGTAAATAAACTAATAAGGAAATCGTTCGACCACATTGACTGTCTCGTCTAATGAATAGTTTAATGCCGTGTCACGTGTATTTATGGCCAGCCATTGACATTAAAATAATGCGCCTCACGGAAGGAGCAACCCCTGTCCCAAATGGTTTAGAAGCCTGTGATGTGCCCCTCTTCCGGACGTCATACCCTAGCAAACTGAAGAAGTGTTTAGAGTGGTAAAACGACTGCCTGTTTACCTTTTTGGTTCAGAGTTGAATGACTTTATACTTGACAATAATATTTTTTTTCTGTCTGTTTTTAGTTTTCATCAAACTGGGTATTACCCAAAGCTTGTTGGCAATCCAATACTTTTTTATTACAGTGAAGGGAAGCTACATATACTGATTTATTGAGTCATAAGTGTTTCTCAATAGGCATTGTGATGTTGCTTTAGCGGCTACAGGTCAATGTCTTCAAAAAGCTTTTTGAAATTTAGCTGAACATAGTGTAGTAATGGTAGTCTGGGTATATTTTGGCTAATATTATAAAACCTTTAATAGCGTGCCACATTTATTTGAATGCCGCCTTTAATAGAAAGTCACTCAAGGAGATGGGTTAGAAATACAGCGCCACCCTTTAATGAAACGCCACATCTATTCTATCATCACTTTGACATTCTTTGATCTGTACAAACCCGTCATAGGGAAAAGTCAGTAGAACTGTGTCAAATAATGGTACTGATAACAATCTTCTGTTGTTTCTGTAACTTTTGCCATGGTTTCACTGATCAGGTATCTGAGAAGATCAATAGTCAAATCATCAAAACATCACTCTGATTTGAGGTAACAAGATTTGAATCTGATTCCTTGTTTTTAGACTACTCAGTAATGTGGTTCCCAATCTTAGCTGTAGACTTGATGGCTTTGAAAGAAAAATGCAAAGCAAATAGAAAATAGCAATGGCAAAAATGCTGAGGCTGAAGCATTTATGTCGCTCCTTCAAAGAAGACTTTGAAATATAGGTGACATTAGCATCCCTGTTTTAGGTTATTTATATCATGTATCAATTGACATTACATCTATTGATTATCTATGTTCATTGGTCATAGCCTAGATCCATTCACATTACATCTGTTGACGTATCCATAATCATGGCTCGTAGCCTACATTTATTCATGTTACATCTATTGATGTATCTATGTTCATTGCTTATAGCAGACATATATTGATGTATCTAAACATGTTTATCTCACTGTGAACAACCATCATCTGTAGTACAAAGTGTTCATGAAAGACTGGTTTGTTGATTGAAGAACTAGGTGTAAAATGTTTTGCATTGTTATGAACGTTTCAGATCAATATTAGTAGAGCTGTTTTGACTGGTATTAAACCAGCAGTATTGTACTTTCCAAACTACATTTGTTGTATATTTAAGGTATTTATTTGTAATTTCAGGTAGGATGAATTTTTTTTGGTCGGGGCCGCTGAGGAAAATTGAACAAACACTCAGATGCATGCATAAAATTATTTAATGATAACCCGGATAATGTCAAAGAGTCACCAATGAAAGCGTACAATGTGACAGCACAAAGCGCTGCCACCTACGGTGAAAAATCTATTGAGGCCAGTCATTCATCTAATCAGGAGTTTCATTGTTATTGAGCTTAGTGTTTCATCCAAGCAATTGTTTGACAGTTATTGACATTAGTCTTACACCCAATAATGTGTTCACCTGTTTTTGACGTCAATCCCTCATCCAATCAAATCTTCAACTATTATTGATGCCATTCCTCCATCTAATCAAATTTTCAATTGTTATCGATGTCAGTCTCTGATCCAATCAGATGTTTAACAATGGTTGATGTCATTTTCTTAACCAATGAAATAATATTGACAACTGTACCATTTTTCATGACAAATTTAGTCTGTTTTTTCTGTTAAGCTTATTAATTGACTTGAATAAACAAGTAAAACAGCCCACCCACCTGACTATTAAGTTGGATGATAGAGTAAAGCAGCTTATCCACCCGGTTTCTAACTTGAATAAATAAGTAAAATAGCCGATCTGTTTGGTTACCAAGTTAAACGAAAAAGCAAAACATCTAACCCACCTGGTTTCTAACTTGAATGAACAAGTAAAACAACCCAACCATCTGGTTACTATGTTGAATGAACAAGTAAAACAACCCACCCACCTGGTTACTAAGTTTAATAGGTTGTGCCAGGGAAGGATTATCACATCAAGACTTGCTCATATATTACTTAAAAACCTGTTTACTTCTATGGTGATAATCTTGCTAGCATTTATATTAAAGACTCTGATGACATAGGGTATCAGACTATATGAGATACACTTCATAGCAGGAACACCAAAAGCCCAATTCTTAATGCAATACAGTCACACAACTATTTTGATTACCATGCAATGTATAACTGCAATGTAGAATGCATATAGATTAGATAATCAGGAGTGTAACATAACTTAATTGTTTTGTTATTTTTTACCTTGTTTTTAGTTATATCTTGCTTTTTTGTTTCAACTCACAAAACTCTGATGTTTTATATTATGGATTTTCCACATTAAATTAATTAGTAAACGGAATGAATTTTTTAAAAAATCTGTAATTTTAACCAAGTCTTACCTTTCATGTTCTAAATTTTTGTCAAGGTGAGGTTGTGTAATGTTTGACTGTATTTACATATGGTACCCTTGTAATCACATTTCTCTCCCATTTTAGTAAAACAGTGTTTTTTCATTGTTACAGAATCTGTAGCTCAACTGCATTCATGCGCTACCATATTTGCACTACCATGTTTGCGCTCTAACGGTTTTGCGCTAGCATCCTTGGATGTATTGTTTTGTTTTTACTACAGGTTCCCAACATTATAGTGAGACGAATAAATATCAACCAGCCTTTACATGTACTTTAACACTATTGTTGACATTGCTTGAAATTAACCTTTATTAGCTATTTACAGCTGTTCTATATCAACCAGTCAGCATGGGGTGGTATTGCCTAATTCAATCTCAAAAGACCTAAAGCCTAACATTATCTGTTTATTTCAAATCTATGGACCCATGGAGGTTTTGTGCAATTAAAAAACATTCGGTTTTGTAAAACTCGCACAAGGGAATATCGATACTTTCAGGTTGTCTTAGCTTTTGTTGCCTTCCAATAAGATGAAGATACATGCTAAATTTATGCTTTTGGTCAGTTGTATAATACAGTTAGTGTTACTATTGACAAAATGAATAACTCAGATGAAATATTTAGACAAATCTTGGTGGGGTGCTCTCAGAAAAATCTATGTTTTGTTCGGTCCCAGACTTCATTTGAGACTCATCTCCATGTAGGTTTGGCATCAACCATTGATTGTGTTAAAGTTATTCAAAGTAAAATTTGAGAAATTACATCAAAGGTTTTATCTTGCAGTGGGTCATCAAACAGTACAATAATGTATATTCACACTTTGTTTTTGTCAAAAAACTGAGTCATAGCCAATGAGCAAAGATGAAAGAATTTTTTTCAAGAACATGTTTCAGAGTTTAGTCGTTATTTAGTATTTCAATATGAAGCCTATTTACTTCTCGAAAATAAATTTTTCTATATATTGAGTGTCACAATTACTTATTGATTTGCTGCAAATCTTTTTTAAACATCATTAAACCTTACCTTTGGTGAATCATAATCTCTTTGAAACTTAGAAAAGCCACTCAATCTCAGCGCATAGATCAAATAGATCAAGTGAACCTCTGTTGTTACATGACTGAGAGAATACAGAAGGGGACTGCTTGCACTTTAACATTAAGATATGGATTTTGTACCTCAGATTAATGCTGCACATTTGAAATTTCTTAGAGCCAATTTCTCTTAGTTGTTATAAGTTTGCAGCCATCTCTGTTTTAGTTATCTTTGATTTTAGTAAGACCCTGTATTTAGTATACTGCAAAATCTACATTCTAAAAAGACGATATGGAGAGTACAAGGTGTATGATAGATGGTTTAACACCCGACCAACAGTTTGATATGTTGACAATAAAGAAGGCACGCAATAAAGCTGTTGTTCAAAAATCTGTTTATAAAGGAATTGTTGATATAATTATTCTTCTGCTGAGCAGTTTTTTACCTGAACAGATATTCAGTGCACTAAAATTGGAGGACAGATATGTAGACATGCCTTTAAATGATTCAGCTAGATATGATCATGATAAAGGTCTGTCTAAACTCCTGGCTAGTGTAACTCTACAACAACAACAGGAGTTGCTTCAAATCACAAACAAGGAGCCAATTCAAAATATCAGACAATTACCTGAAGTTTCTCATGTATAATTTGTGTAGAATACTTTACTGACATGCTTACAATTGTTGTAAGCAGCACGAGTTAAACTTTATTGTGACAGTTTTATGTTAACTCTGATTTTGCTTAAAAATGCTAATAACTCCTTCTGAATACTTGGATTGATTATAATGCTTATGCTGGAAGATGATTTCTAGTTTATGTCAATGATTGTAGAAGCTACAGTATCATTTTTAGGTGTAAGATACCTCTATTTAATACAACTCCTAATTTGAGTTTTACAGGCAGCCATAAAAAAACAGTTTTTTTATTCAAGTGATAGTTTGGAACAATTAGCATGACTTCTTGTAAAGTATGATTGGTGTATAATTGGTTTAGAAAAGAGCTACCAATAACGCTTTCTACTAATAAGAGATCAACTCTACTTCATGACACCAAGTTCTGACATAAAAGTAGATATTGATAGCGGATGCTGTTACATGTCGCTCAAGTAACGGATATATGTTGTTCATTAAATATTCTCTTTCACCACCTAGATTTGTGCTTCAATAAAATATCTACAACTCTACATTGTGATAAATCAATGTAGACTAATCATTGAGTTACACTAATTATTATATTATTATTAAATTCGCTACAGTGATAACGGCTGGTAGACCTTACACTATACGGTGAAAGACCGCAGGCAAGAGAAGCACCAAAAAAATTTATTGAAGACAAGGTAGAAAAGGTTTGGCTACTATGATTGTTAAAGGAAGTTTAAAAATCTTAAGCTCTTTGAAAGGGAATTACCAGGCATCTCAATAAGAGCCGGACCCATGAGAACTCCTTAATAGCAATAGTTTATCTATACGAATAAAATTAGTGCTTGTTAGCTTGTTGCTTTATCATCCCAATCTCCTATTATAGCCGTATTGTTAGAGGAATAAAGAAAACATTTTGCACTGAAACTAAATTTACACATTCCTTTGTGCAGGTAGGCTCTCACAAATACACTACACAACAATCTCGCCATAAACATGAAATAACATGTACATAATGCCAGTTATGTAACATATATTAGCAAAGAAGCAACAACACATCTTGCCAGTGCACCATTTTCTTTTTGACATTGGCGAATACTGGATAAGGAAGTGTCCTATCAGCATTGTTGCCTAGCCTGATATTTTGAAAGTGGTTTTATGCAGATGTCAAAATTACAGCTTCCGAGGAAACCAATGTGACTATATAGGCAAAGGTGCCTCGTGCACCTTTGCACATGTGTGCACTGCAAAAATCTGAAGCAGGAGTACAAGAGATTAGCGATGGTGAAGATATTGACTAAGAACTCAAAATTTTAAGGAAATGGTTAGAATGCAGAACATTTTAAAGTAGTTTTGTAAGACTGGATATTAGCATTACGGCTATTAATCTTTATGTTTACAGTGTTTGCAGCTTTTTAATTTTCTACGATTCATCAGTGTCAGGTTATAGGACATAAGTATAGAGCTTTTTATTTTTGGTAAAATGAAATTAAAGCTGTTTGATTATCAGTATATATATGAATAATATAAACAATTAATTAGATGTTATAAATGATTAGTAAAATTACACGTTATAATAATATAAGTCAAATATTATAATGTATATTAAATTATATTAAAACATAAAAAAATTTTGTTACCATATAATATCAGTATGTACATGAACATTTCTGTGAGTAGCTGTTTTTTTCCACGGCCACAGGGATAGACACCTCTGCTTTGTAAGAGACTCACAGTTTTCTGCAACCAATATAAGATCAAATTAGTTGCTATTTTGTAGCAGAGGAAATGATGAGTTTCATGGCAATGACAGAAACACCAGACTTGCAAACAAGGATAAACAACAGTGCTTGATTGGTTATTCTCAGCAGCATTGTAGTGCTGCCTGCTGTGAAGATACTGAGTCTAAAATTGTCTGCAGTGAAAATAAGGAGTCTCAATTGACTAATTCTGTTTCACAGCTTTGGTTGTAGAAGTCAGAATGCACAAAGACAAATCAAAGAAGTATTTACTCATCTATTCCTTTAAGTTTAAATGCTCATTCTTCTTTGTGCTGTTATATTTACTGTGATGGTGAGACTAATAAAGATATTTTATGAAATATCATCAATACTGTTAAAGTAATAATAAGTTAAGGTAAAGTGGAATTAGATTCTACAATACAATGGTCATTCACTTCTATACTTGTAAAAAAATTTAGTTAAAAAAACTGGGCCTATTAATGTATATTTGATAATGGGACTAAAATTTTTTGTTTATGGTAAAAAATGAGTTATAATCTTTGCATAATCAGATCAGTGTTTGTCCATTTGTCTTATGCTATGGCTTAGTTTCTGCAAAGTCCTAGTTAGGCGTTAAAAGTGTTAGAAGCAAAAAATATTCCTTCACATGAGAATTTCAGAGTGTCAGATTCATAGGCAAGCGCGCTACCAGTACAGCACTTACAGTAGTCTTCTTAGCACTTTATTGGATGACCCTCTATAATTTTGTTTACTCATGATGATCTCTTACATGGCATGGGACTGGCAAGCATGATCTTCTTTACAATGTATGCGGAACATTACGACATTTGGTCTGTATATCTCACCACATATCAACTGTATATGTAGTTTACAAAGACTTTAATGTAAACCAAAATATTAATTAAGCTTTCAGGTTTTTTATGAGGTGTCGGCCCGTTAAAAAATGAAAAGTGTATTGTTCAATTTAGACAATTTACTAAAACAGCCTTTTATTTTATGCGTTTCATACCATTGTTCTTTTCAAAATCTGTCAAAACTTTGTTTAGCTTATGCCATTTTTCCTGTTTCAGCCGAGCTTCTAAATGTAGCAACTGTTCAGACTGTAGTTTAGTTCACTTTTGCGTGAACCACCAGCTTGTAAATAATTCCTATGATAAAGCAGTTTTCACTTTTGTAGATGTACATCTGTATGTATACCTTACTTAAAAATATCCCGTTTGTGTCATTATTCATATTATGTTTTGAACTTTACGTTTAAATGCACATAACTTAATTACCATAAATTTATTTCATAAAACCTTATACAAACAACATGAATTGAAAATTGGTTCAAAGCGTACGATGCTTCTGTTTTAGCAAAATAGCATATTTACCCTTAAGCTATAAGCTTTAATAGAAAGCTATGTCTAAGTTCATCGTATTTCTTCATTGATATGGTAAAGCAGTTTTAATTATTTTAAACAAAATATATAATACATATAATTTGAAGAGATATGTGTACATGCATGCCTATCGGTGTATGTGTGTCTGTATTGTTTAATAGTATTTTGTCCTTTTCACCTTTTGTGTGGTGTTTTAACTTTCCAAATCGGTTGAACAGATGATGTACATGCCACCAAACATTTTCTATATAAAGCCTTATACACCAATCATGACCTTAAAACTTCTATAAAACACTGAGTATCTTGTTAATAGCAATATAACAAGTTCATCTTTAGCTGTCATATTTGCTGAAAGGCCATATCTGGCTTTCTCATGTTAGCTAAAAGCTAGTGATGCGACACTACACATCTATGCATTACAACACATGGACATCTATGATTATCACATGGATGCTTTTGAACATTGTGAATTGTTATTTTATCGTAAAGGCTTGTTCAGTGGCTTTAATTGTACACAAAGACAACAAAACATATAGTTAAATCACAAGCTATTGTACCTAAGTTGGCTTATTAGTAAGTATAGATAGTGTGTGTTGAAGATCCACAAATATAAACCTAGTTTCATGCCAAATTCCAAGATAGTTCGGTTGACTGTTCTTTGCTATCAATCAAGTAGCAAACACCTTAAATTATGTTTGAATGCGTATAATTTGGTGTTTTCTGACACATCATAGACAAACACATGTTCCAACTCTCAGGTTGCAACAGCTAGAACCTTACATACCTTCCTAGTCAAATAACTATTCTATAGTTTATTGTATTACATACATGCATATAATAGTTGAATGTGGGTCATCGGTTGATATTACTATAGACATAGCAATGCCCTTAGTGAACACATCCAAGCATTAGGTATTTTCAAGGTTAACCGACAATATTATAAAATACATTTATTTACGGCAATATAATAATCCTATTTCATATTTTAACGATGATCTTTCAAGATCGCCAATTAAAGACCTGTCGGGGGTTTGTTGCTCAAAACTGCAAGCCTCAAATTACGATAATGAAGACTTTTTTTGCATGACATACCTATGAATTCCTATGTCACTCCCGACAGTCAGCCAATGTTGGAAAAAAGCACATTTTTTAGCAATCATGATGTTATTCCAACCGTCTAGTCACCATGTTATAGTTATTCAACGTAGCAAAGAATGATAGCATAAATTTGAAGCAGATTCTAAAAATACTGACAAATTGCAATATATAATTACAGGGACTATATAAGTAAACCAAAGGGTTGAACATACATATTAGAAAAAGTTTTTCTTTCACAAAAATCGGGAAATAAAATAATTCTCTGCAAAAAATTGGCTATTTTCACAAGTAATCTGTTAAAAACTTATTAATTTATGACCTGCTTTGCTGAAGAAGAATTTCATCTAGACAACTGTTTTACTACTTAGTTTCAAAAATGAGAGCCACTTGAACAATTACAAAACATCACATAAGTTTCAGGTCAATATTTTGCAGACTGCAATCTTTCTGACCATTGTCGTACCATGAAAAGGTTGATAAAACTTTGTATTTGGTCGAATTACTCAAATACTTTTCAAACCTCAATCTTTAATGTTACCTGCTTATTTTAATATGATTAAAGTATATTGTGTGCTGTTAGTTAACCTTCGAGAACTTAATTGGACATTACTAGCGTTAGAGTTTTATAGACTGAAGGTTGGGTGTTATGAGCAAGTTGAACAGCTAAATTTTTAGGTTAATAATTTTAGTTTTTAAAATAGTTTGTGCATTTCACCACTATTTTTTTGTCTGGCCAAGGGTCTGTTAGTTGCTTGATCTAGCATATTACGTAACAGCAATATTAGCTGATGACCAATCCTTTTGTTTATAAATAGCCCCGTCAACAAGTCTGGTGCTTTTTATCTATTGGCATGGAGAATAGTACACAAATCTTTGTTATTAAAGATGAACTTTCTCAAAATTTTATTACATTTTAGCAGAATGTATCGATTTTTTTTATCATTTGTGATTGTCTTTGATGTTTGAAATAATGTGTTTGTCACAATGTGTCAGGAAAAAGTGGAAAAATCATGATAGTGTCTGACACCTGCAGATTGAGCAAAATTGCGAGATGGCGTCTGTAATTGTAGAGAAACCGACATACTAGAGACGAGTATTGCTGCAACTTGAACACAATAGCAAATTTCACCTATTACAACGATAGCAGCTAGTGATGACATTTCACATGGTTTATATCTGAGCATTTTTAATGTAAAACAATTGACAGAATGGTAAAACATCCTAGCAATAATAAAAATAAAATCACTTTCTCATAGCCTACTAAAACTTCGGTAAGCTCATTTTTAAATACATGAAGACATTTTATACATTCGAGGAATGCACTTGCAAAAGCTTGGACAAGGGCATCATAGTAAACAAGAGTTACCCCTGATGCTGTCTTAAATGAATTCAGTTTGGTATTAACTTGATCTGGTAGATTTTTAAAACTGTGATTGAAGTTAAAGTCTCCACACTCCTTCCTCAGTGTTTTCACGATGGCTATCATTGTTAAAATAGTCGAAATGGTGGTTGGTGACTGCTGCAAGTTTTACTGGGGTCCGTTAAATTTTATATATTTCTCTGAATATATTTATTTTGGTTAACAGTATCTCGTAGCGCACACTGGCTATGCTACACTTGACCATTGTAGGACAAAACATGAGTTATAGTAGACAAGGTCAATAATTAGAGCTAACAAGGCACCAGGATTCAGAACACCTACATCGAAATGTCAGGAAACCTAGGAATAGCGAGGAAACAATTGTGACTGATTATATGAAACAAAGAATGCACGACTATAATGTACAGAAATTCATATATTTCAGTAAACATTGAGTGTTGCAGGTCAATAGATATACTCTTCGATAGTTATCCTACTTGAACAACTTAACAGCTAGTTTCGATGTATTTTAGTTTTGTTGGATTGTTGATTGCACAGCTTTGAAATCAACTTATTCATTTCGGTCATAGTCATAAAGCTGAATAACCCTCTGTCACAAAGTTCTATTCTCCTGATAAATAAACCATACAAAAAAAAACGTTAGACCATACCAACTGTATTATTTAGCGAATAGTTTCATGTCGTGTCAATTGTATCTATTGCCAGGTCTTGACTTTAAATGAATATTTCACGGGAGGAGCAACCCTTGTCCTAGCTTTTACGTGGTTCACTTCTCAGGAAATGAGTAGACAACTGCAAATAAGTGAATGAATCAAATAGCTGAATGTCATAAATATATAGAAATTTACTGACTCATAAATAACCACATTTCATGGCCTTTGATTTTAATCGAGGCTGGTTGGAATATTTAAAGTCCCGGTTACTAGCAAGGAACCAGTCCAAATGCTGAACCTAAATTATACTACACATACATCAGGGAATGCCTTGTTTGATTAGTGTCACTTCTAACCTAATCATTATAGCTTTCATCTATTGATGTTACATCTATTGACTAATATATGTTCATTGCTCATAACCTATATCTATTGGCATTACATCTAAATAATTATTGACATATCTACTGTATTTTTATTGCTTATAACCTACATTTATTGAGATTACATCTATTCATGTATCTGTGTTCATTGCTTATGGCAGACATCTATCGGCGTGTCTAAAACATGTTTATCTCACTGTGAATAATCATTGTCTGTAGTACTGAGTATTAATGAGAGACTGGTTTGTTGATTCAAAAAATTGTTGTAAAATGTTTCGGATTGTTTTGATTGTTACAGTTCAATATTAGTTTTTTCACTTTTGCTGCCATATTGTACTTGTACTTGTAATTTCAGGTACAGTGAGTTTTTTTTGCAAGAGCTGCTGAAACAATTTGCACAAGCACTCAGACACATGCAGAAAAAGTTTAATGATAATCCAGATAATGTCAAGAAATCACCAATAAAAGTGTACGTTGTGACAGCACGAAGTGTTACCAGCTATAGCCAAAGAGCTATTAAGGTTAGACCCTCATTCAATCTGGTGTTAAATTGTTATTGAGCTTAGTACTTTGTCAAATCAATTATTTAACAGTTATTGATGTTAATCTTACATCAACTAAAATGTTCACCCGTTTTTGATGTCTATCTCTCAACCAATCAAATGTTCAACTATTATTGATGCCACTTCTTCATCCAATCAAGTGTTCAATTGTTATTGATGTCAGTCTCTTGTCTAACCAGATGTTTAATAATTCTTGATGTCATTTCTTCAACCAATAAAACAATATTGACAGCTGTATTCTTTTCCATGACAACCGTAGTCTTTTTCTATTCAGTGTGTTAAACGACTTGAATAAACAAGCAAAACAGCCAACCATCAGATTACTAAGTTGAATGATCAAGTAAAACAACCCACCCACCTGGTTACTAACTTGAATAGGTTGTGCCAAGAAAAGGATTTTCATGTAAATACTTGCTCATATATAGCTTAATACCCTCTTCATTGCTATGGTGATAATCTTGCTAGCATTTTTATTAAATACTCTGAGAACATGGGGTACAGAATATATAAGATACACTTTTTAGTAGGAGCATCGTAAGACCCAATTTTCAATGTGATGCAGTTACACATATATTTTGATGACCAACATACAGTGGTCTTCACCAGATTGGTGAGAAATAAGCCAGATGCTTCTGATGGTATGGCTACAACCCATGTTCAGTTTAGATTTACTGTACAGTCATTTCCAACTTATCTTATTTTGAACAAAAGTTGCATAATTTTTGTGTTGGAGTGAAGCTCATAAAATTACTTTAGGTATGTCATTTACCTTGTTACACTGTCATTTATACATTGCATTAGATTAACTGAGCTGTATAAACAATGTCGAATACTAAATCCAAATATCCTAATTATTATTGTTAATTTGCATTCGAAACACATTATTGAAATGTAGGCTTGGCAATAGCTAGTTTAGACTTAGAGGTTGTGCTGGAAATATGTGTTGTAACAGACTTTAATGGTTTTGTTATATTTTACCTTTGTTTTTAGTTACATCTCACTTTTTGTTTTCACTCAAAAAACTTCCATGTTTTATATGATGGAATTTCAATAATAAATTAAATCGAAGACAAACTAATTTTTTAGCCTGCAATTCTGATCAAGTTTTACCTCATGTGTTCTAAATTTTATGTTGAGATGATGTTATGTGAATTTTGACTAAATTTGCATGTGGTACCCTTGTGATCACATTTATTCCCCATCCTTATTAAACAGACTGTGGTTTTATTGTTAGAGGGTCTGTAGCTGCGCTGTATGTTTGCACTAATATATTTGCACTCTAACAGTTCTTCCCTAGCATGCTTAGATTTATGGTTTTGTTTGTACTACTGGTTCCTATCACTGTAGAGAAACGAATTTATATCAACCAGTCGGTACAGGTACTTCAACACTATTGTTGACATTGCTTGAAGTTAACTTTTATAAGCTATTTACAGCTGTTCTATATCAACTAGTCAGCATGGGGCTGTACTGCCTAGTTTAATCTAAAAAAAACTTATGCCTAACATAATTCGTTTATTTCAAATCTATGAACCAATTGAGGTTTCGTGCAATTAAAAAACGTTAGGTTTTATAAACCCTCACAAGATAATGTTGATACTATTGGGTAGTCATAGCTGTTGTTGCCTTCCTATATGATGAGGATACTGGCTAAATCCATGCAATTTGTCATTTGCGTAGTATAGTTTTTGTTACTGTTGACTGAATCGATGGATCAGATGAAATGACCAGGCAATCTTTGGTGCAGTGCTCTTTGAAGAATCTAGGTTTTGTTCTGTTCAAGGCTTCATCTGAGAATCATTTCCATGTAGGCTAGGCATCAACCATTGATTGTGTAAAAATTATAACTATCAAACTAATTCAAAGCGAAACTTGAGAAATTACGTCAAAGACTTGATTTGTCAATGTGTCATCAAACTGTACACAAATATATATTCCGAATTTATTTTATCAAAAGACCAAATCTTAGTCAATGAGTAAAGGTGAAAAGATTTGTTTTCATGAACTTGTTTCAGAGTTTAGCCGTTATTTCATATTTCAATATGAAGACATTTTATTTCTATAATCCCATTTTTTTCATATACTGAGCGTCAAAATTACTTATTAATTTGCTGCAAAGCTTTTTCTAAACACTAAAAATCTTAATTCATGGTGAATCATAATCTTTTAAAAACTTAGTAAAACTAATCAATCTCGGTGCATAGATCATACACATAGGGTGAATATCTCGTATACTTGACTGACAGAATACAGAGTAAGACTGTTTGCACCTTAACATTCAGATACTGCTGATTGTACTTCATTAATGCAGCACATTTGAAAAACTTTCTAAATATATACATTTTATTCCGGCTGTTGTGATAAATTTGCAGCCATCTCTGTTTTAGTTTCCTTTTTTTAATAATTCCTTGCATTTTGTATACTGCAAGAGCTACGGGCTCAAGATAAGGACAATAGGGGCTGTGATATTTTATCAAATCAACTTGCATAGACTGTAACACCTGTTGACTTACTTCTTATGCAATATCTATCCACTTTTACTTTCATATGCTGTAAATGTTGTCTCCAAAGCTATCTTCTTCCTGCAGTTTATTCAGAGAATTGAGCTTTGAGATAAGATTGATTTATTGGCCAAGTTTCTAATTGCCTCTTCAAATAACAAACACAAACAAGGATTCAATTCAAGGTATCAAACTTTTACCTGAAACTTCCCATGTATGTTCTGCGTGGAATAGTCTGGCTACTCACTTACAACTGTTGTAAGCGGAATGAGTTGAACTTTGTTTGGAGCAATTTTATGTTAATTCTGTTTTTGTTTGAAAAGTGCCAATAATTTTTTTAGATACTTGGATTGACTGTGATGCTTTTGCTGAAATATTATTTCTAGTTTTTTTGTCAATGATTTTAGAAACTATTGTTTTTAGGTGTAGGAAACCTCCATTTTACACAACTCCCATTTTTTGTTTTACAGGTAGCCATCAAAAAAGTAATTTATTCAAACATTAGTTTAGAACAATAATTATGTCTTCTTGTGCAGTATGATTGGTGTATAATGGGTGAACACAAGAGCTAACAATAACGCTTTCTAACTAATAAGACATCAACTCTACTTCATGACATCAAGTTCTGACATAAAAGTAGATATTGATAATAGATGATGTTACATTTCGCTCAAGTAACAGATATGGCTTGTTCATTAAATATGTCCTTGGACCACCTAACTATATGCTTAACTAAAATATCTACATGTCTACATTGGGATAATCCATTATAGGCTAATCATACATTTACACTGATCATATGATACTATTATTACATTCACTTTCCTGATAACGGCTGATAGACCTTACTCTATAGTGTGAAAGACCAAAGGCTAGAGAATCACCAGAAAAATATATTGAAGACCTGCTAGAAAAAGTTCTGACACAGTGATTTTTGAAGGAAGTGTAAAAATCTTAGGCTTTTTGAGAGAAAAGTACCAGGCATCTCGATATGAGCCAGAGTCATGAAAAATCCTTAATAGTAACAGTTTATCTATACAAATGAATTTTAATGTTTGTTAGTTTGTTGCTTTGTCGTTCCAACGTTCTATTACAGCCATAATTGTTATATGAATGAAAAAAACACAATGCACTGAAATTAAATTTACACATTCCTTTTTTGAGACAAGCGCTAACCGATAGACTAAGCAACAACTCCACCGTGAACATGAAAAAACATGTACATCGTGCTGATTATGTAGCAAATATTCACCAAAAAGCTACGACACAACTTGCCAATGCACCAGTTTCTTTTTCACATGGTCGAATGCTACTGTAGATAAGTAAGTGTCGTATCAGCATTGTTGCCCAGCACGATATCCTGCAAGTAGTTTTATGCGAATGTTGAAAATTTCGCTGCCGAGAGAACCAATGTGCCTATATCCAGGCAAACCTGTCTTGTGCACCTTTGCACATGTGTGCACTGCAAAAACTGAAGCGGGGGTATGAGAGAATAGCGATGGCGAGGATGATGACAAAAAATTCAAAATTTTGAACAAATAGTTAGAATGCACAATATTTTGAAGTAGTTTAGTAAGACTGGATATTAACATGACTACGATTAATTATTATGTTCACAGTTTTTGCGGCTTTCTTTTAATTTTCTATGATTCATCAGTGTCAGGTTATAAGACATAATTATAGAGCTTTTATTTGTAAAATAAAATTAGAGCTATTTGATTATCGATATCCATATGATTATTGTAACTAATAAATTAGACTTTTTAAATGATCAATAGAGTTACATATTAGAATAATATAACTCATAAAATATATATAAAATCAACTTAACACACGAGCAAATGTTGTTACCATATAATATCAAGGTGTAGATCAACATTTCTGTCAGCAGTTGTTATACCACTGTCATAGGGGTAAACAACTCTGTTTTTTGGAGAATCACAATTGTCAGCTACTGATATCAGATCAATTCTGTTGCTACTTGGTGTAAGATGAAACGGTAAGCTTTATGGTAATGATTGAACTACCAGGCTCACATACAAGGTTAGACAACTATAATATTTAGGTTGTTATCTTCAGCCACATTCTAGTGCTGTCTACAGTAAAAAGAAAGAGTCTCAATGACTAATTCAGTTTTTACTACTTCGGTTGTGGAAGACAGAATGTTCTTTGTATATTAGATGATGGAACTAAAGATTTTTGTATATGGTAAAAATGAGTTATAATCTTTTCATAATCAGATCAGTGTTTGTCCGTTTGTCTTATGTTAATTGCTTAGGCTCTGAAAAGTCCTAGTTAGACGTTAAAAGTGTTAGAAGCAAAAAATGTTCCCTCACATGAGAATCTCAGAGTGTCAAATTCATAGGCAAGCAAACTACCAGTACAGCACTTACAGTAGGCCTCTTGGCACTTTATTTGGTGATTCTCCATATACTGTTCACTCATGATGATCTCAAACATGGCACGGACTGGCAGACATGACCTTCTTTACAATGTATGCATAACGTTACGACATTTGGTCTGCATATCTCACCACAACTAAACTGTATATGTAGTTTACAAATACTTTAATGTACACCCAGAAACTAATTAACTGGTTTATGCCCTGCTTTGCTGATTAATAATTATATCTGAACAATTATTTTACTACTTAGTTCAACAATGAAACACATTAGATTAATCACAAAACGTCAAAGATATTTCAGGTCAATATTTTGCTGTCTGCAATCTTTCTGGTCATTTTCGCACCATGAAAATGTTGATAAAATCTTGTGTTTTGTCGAATTACGCTAATAATTTTCTAACCTCAATATGTAATGTTATCTGCTGATTTTAATATGATTTTATTGTGTGCTGTCAGTTAACCTTTGAGAACTTAATTGGTCATTATTAGCATGGAAATTATATAGACTGAAGGTTGAGTGTTAGGACCAAGCTGAACTGTTAACTTTTAATGTTAATAATGTTAGTTGTTAAAAGACTTGTGTATTTTGCCACTATATTTTTGTCTGGCCAGAAGTCTGTTAGTTGCTTAACCCAGCATAATAGGCAACAGCAATAGTAGTTGATGACCAACCTTTTTGTTTATAAATAGTCCTATGTATAAGTCTGGTGCTTTTTATCAATTGGCATGAAAATAGTAGACAAATTTTTGTTATTAAAAATGAAACTTCACAAAATTTTAGTAGATTTTATCAAAAATTATTGGTATTTTTCTATCATTTGTGATTCTCTTTGATATTTGAAGTGACATGTTTGTCAGAATGATTCAAGAACAATTCTGCAAAATATGATAATGCCTGAAACCTGCATATTAAAAAATATTGCGATACGGCGTCCGTAAATGTAAAAAAAACACACCAGACCCGAGTCGGCAACAACTAAAACACAACAGCTAACATTAACCGCAGCAACGATAGCAAATATGTATGACAATTTACATGGTTTGTATCTGAGCATTTTTAATGTAAAAAAGATGACAAGTTGGTAAAACATCCTAGCAATGATAAAAAATATGAACACTTTCTCATATTCTACTAAAGTCTTGTGTAAGTTTATCTTTAAATACACGAATACTTTTTACACATTCGAGGAACAGAATTGCAAAAGCTTGGGCGAAGGCATCATAATAAATAAGATATGCCCCTGATGGTTTCTTAAACAAATTCAGTTTGGTGTTAACTTGACCTGTTAGAGTTGTGAAACTGTGATTGAAATTGAAGTCTTCACACTCCTTTCTCAGTCTTTTCACAACAGCTATCATTGTTAGAATAGTTGAAATGGTGGTTGGTGACTGCAGCAAGTTTTTCTAGGGTATACTAATTTTTATATCTTTCTTTCAATAAATCTATTTCAATGATTTCACGCATACATGTACTAATTTCT
Source organism: Watersipora subatra (assembly GCF_963576615.1). Taxonomy (NCBI): domain Eukaryota; kingdom Metazoa; phylum Bryozoa; class Gymnolaemata; order Cheilostomatida; family Watersiporidae; genus Watersipora; species Watersipora subatra. The sequence continues at coordinate 55,833,860 of NC_088712.1, read as the reverse complement.
ATAATAGAAATTGCCACTTTCACGTTCCATGTTTTTATCTTGCAATGCTATTAGAGTTTTTTCTACCTCACTATCCTTTTTTCAAGATTCATCTCTTAATGACTATCTATTGGGCTGCTTATCACCTTGTCATATGTACTGTAGCTTGTGATTAGAAGTTTTGCTAAGTTCATCAATTCCATTTTAACACAGTTTCTCGATTAACAAAATTTACAGGTGGATCAGCCATTTTCTTATTCAATTTGAAGCTTGTATTTCTGAAATCCATCTATTTTTTGATTTACCAAAAGTAGTTGATAAAGCGTTAAAACTTTGGCACCTCCAAATCCTTAATCGTGCTGGTTGAAACACTCTACATCAACTATATTTGCATTAAAGCTAGGCAGGTAATCGCATTGCTAATCTCAAGAAATGCAACTTAACACAGTTTGTTAGGTATTCAGAGTTGCGGATGAAGTAGCCACACCCTTATCTATAAGTAGCAAGTGTATGAGTTTCCCTATATTGTTTTAAAAAAAGTAGTTACTAAGCTTTGCTTCCTTCAAAATGTTTTGCTATGATTGGTTGTCACTACCCTAATTAATCAGCTTTCCCTGAATGCTAATCTAATGAGCTTAGCAAAAAAGCTATCTACATGGTATATAAGGATGAGACTTTCCGCTGGGTTGGTATGGTTGATTAGTAACCTTACTGGTCAGCACCCTTTGTCAGAGGCTTTGGCTCTGTTATCAGCCTGGCTTCTGTCATCCTATTCTGCATGCTTCGTATCTATGATCTAGGACATCTCAAACTTCTTCACACAGTGTGAGGGCCAAGCAACCGTGCCATCATTCATAACTGAATACTTGCGATGGTACTCACACTAGACGGCCACCATTGCTATAGCATAGACTGGCCGTTGCATAACTATATGGCTGAGTTATATCTGTGGTGAGTTCTGTCTGCTTTTCTCAGCACAAACTCTAGCATCTTCAGAACTGCAGAAGTATATTCATCTATTTCTTAGTGAGATTTACACCAACTGGCTTTATTAACTTATTTATGTTTTAGTCCATGTGTCAAGTTTTGAATTATTTGAAAGTAGTGGATCAGTTAAATTGGAAGTTTTTACAAAGCATGCTTGCAGCCTTGCCAACTTCGAAGATCTTTGACTGATGATACTTTTCGTTGATACCATTGAGTAGTTTTCGTTCTAGTTCATGTTTCAAATTTCGTTTGATTTAGAATTAGTTGATCAACTGCGTTCCATGTTTTTATAAAGCATGTTTTTAGCCTTGCAATTTTTAGAGTTCCTTGACTAGAGATACTCTTATATGATGCAATCCGTAGATGTATTTTAGATATTTAATTATTTAGATATATAATGTATGAATATGAATATATGTCAGTAAACATTGAGTGTTCTAGGTCACCAGATACAGTTAAATAATTATGTGACTTGAACGACTTAACAAATATTTTCGATATATTTTCGTCTTGTTGTATTGCTGATGACGCCGCTTTGAAATATACTTATTCATAAACCACATAGAAAATTGTTTGATCACATCAACTGTCTTATTTAGTTAACAGTTTCAAGTCGTGTCATATGTATCAATTGCCAGGCATCGACATTAAAAGAATGTGTCCTATGAGAGGCGCAACTCCTGTCCCACATTTTTTAAAAGCTTGTGATGTGTCCCTCTTCAAGACACCATACCTTAATAAAATGGAGAAAGCTTTAAAGTGTGGTAAGAATAATGCCTGTTTACCATTTTGGTTTAGAGTTTGATGCTTTCATAATTGACCTTGATATTTTTGTTTGTCTATTTTGAGCCTTCATCAGACTAGATATTACCCAAAGTCTGTTGGCAGTAAGAGATTTTTGTATTCAAGTTAAGTGACACAGACTGATTTATTGAGTCATAAGTGTTTCTCAATATATAGCCATTGTGATGTTGGTCTAGCGGCTGCAGACAGATCCCTTCACAAAGATTTGTGAAATCTAGCTGAATGTAATATACTAATGGTGTTGCTGGGTATATTTTCCTTGAAACTGTTAAACTTCTATTTGGGTGTAACCTTTATTTGAACACTAAACAATTTGAGTCTCTAATAGAACGTCACTCTATGACAAAAGTTAGAAATACGGCGCCACTCTTTAATGAAACGTCACCTCTATTTGATCATCACTTTTACATTCTTTGATCTGTACAAACCCATCATAAAGTGAAGTCAGTTACTAGATGTGTGTCCAAGAATGAATTTAAGAACAATCATATATTATTTCTGTAACGTTTGCCATGGTTTCACTGATCAGGTACCTGAGAAGATCAATAGTCAAATCATCAAAACTGCATTATGATTTGATATACCAAGATCTAAATCTGATTCCTTGTTTTTAGAATTTTCAAAAACATGGTTCACAATTTTAACTGAAGACTTTATGGCGTTTTGATGCATGATGCAAATGCTTTCCAGGAGCCCATATGACATACGAGCCATGATTTCTATGGCATACAAAAGACCAAGTTTTCAACTCCTAAAGCTATATGTTTTTTTTTAAACTTTGAAAGGTACAACATCGAAATACAGACAAACACTGATAACTTGCCCACGGATAGCTCGAACACATTGTTAACTCGAATAGATTGATTCAGTCTACTCCCACTCAATGATGAATTGTTTTAGGTAACATGAACTTAGCATCATTAACTCAAACTGTTTTTTGCCCAATGGCTACCAAGACGGTTGTTATCACTTTTAGAATATCACTTCAATCCAAGTTATAGAGATAAACATCAACTGTTAGTAGTTCTTAGGCGCCAATATTATCGTCATTTCTCAAAATATTTTGGCTAATGAATTTTTTCCGGGTTTGGAAAAGGTCAAGTTTTACCAAATATCTGCTTTCCGAGGGCCAATGAAAGCAAAGGAAAGTATGGAAACCTTCAGATAAACTTAAAATCGACAAAATCGATTTTGGATAAAGCGCTCAGAAGAAGTCTTTTTTCTGTAAGTTTTATTTGCAATGAAGTTTTGCAAATTTAATCTTAAAACTTTCAGGCAGTCACACCGCCTGAAACAACAAAAAAATCTAATGTGATAGAAAAATATTTATATTTTCCGACAAAATTTTCAAAACTTCATAGGAGAGTTCCTTTAACTTGCAACAAACAATGTGATTTAAATTTATATATAGTTTGTTTATTTACACGCATCTACTGATATATACATTTTTGGTGACCACGATTTAATAACTTGAGCACTCTGGTAACTCGAACAATTTTGCTCGATCAAATGAAGTTTGGGTAATCTGTGTTTGACTGTAATTATTAACTGTACCCAGTTAATTTCTTTTTGCTCAAATTTTTGCCTTTGGTAACTTTGTCTGATTCTTGGACGTATATGAAAACAGTTTAGCAAAATACAGAGGCTGAGGCATTAATGTCGCTCCTTTTAAGAAGACTACAAAATATTAGCGACATTAGCATCAATTAATCTGTAAAAGGGTTAAATTCTATTTTCCAAAATTTGTGGGAGCTAGTCAAAAACTAGAGCTCAACCCTCTATGTTTTTGTTTGGCTTTTTTCTCACAATTCTCCATACATAATGGTAACATAATACCAGGCTTACAACTTACGGTAAACTTAAGAATTGCAAGACTATTCTGAACAGGAAGCTGCATACAGGACTGGCAACAAATGCATCAGAATGAAACTGCAGCCTTTGTAATTGTGCTATTAATTAAATAATCAGCTGCCACTCTACAAATCTTTTTGCCAATATTTGCTGCAGCAACACCCTCTAATCAAAAGTCAAAGACAGTGTGAGCAAATAGCTCAGGTTATCATATGATCTTAATGTTGTGGTATTTTCTGCCGAGTCTGAGATGCACTATAAGACTGGAGGTCTAAAGGCTTTCTTTAAGCATTAACAAGCAAACAGAGATAGCTTGTTGAAGAGGTGAGATAAAAGAAATTGCTAGCAAACAAAGAAATGGTGTTGAGGATTGCTAGAAAGGTGCCTTTTTTTGCAGCTGCCTTGAAAAACAAAGAGTTGTTGCTTTTTGAGAAATGGATAAACATGATACAACTGGTCTTTCAGGTTCATTGGATTGTGGTTACATAATTGGGTGCAATGAGGTGTCCAAATGGGTACACAAATTGGTAAAGTGAATTGATTAAATGGGTACATGATTGGTTACAATTAGATGTTGAGATGGGTACATAAATGGGTACAGCGAGTGTTCAATTTTGATTGCGAACCCAGCAAAATGGTAAGAAAAACCGGAAGTTTATACCATAACTTTGGTACATGGCACAGAATATTGGGTAAAGTTAGGAGACAATAGATAGGCATGTGACAATACTTTAGCAAAAACTGTTTAAAGAGATATCCATATGTATATTAATGTTTCAAGTTATGGTAACCCAATACTTGATTTGTTATATCAAACATGTTTAGTGTATGCAACAAAGGTTAAATTGAATTACCGTGTGGTCTGCATAATGCTGAATTGGCATGTAGTAGATAGCACCTATGTGTATATCCTAAAATAGGGCAAGCAATACCATTATGTTAAAGTAATAACTAGCTTTTATGTGGTTCGCTTCTCAGAAATTTAGTAAAAAACTACTTATATATGTACGTAAATGAACAAAATATCTGCATATCATATTTAGATAGAAATTTACTGACTCATAAATAACCACGTTTCATGGCCTTTAATTTTAATTAAAGCTTGTTCGATCATTTAAAGTCCTGCGAACTAGGAAGGAACCAGTCGTAATGATGAACCTAATACTACACATACATCAGGGAATACCTTCTTCAGGGAATGTCACTTCTAACATAATAGTTACAATTTTCATCTATTGATATTACATCTATTTACTAATATATGGTCATTCCTCATAGCCTATATCTATCGGCATTGCATCTATTGACATATATATGCTCATTGTTTATAACCTACATTCATTTACATTACATCTATTGATGTATCAATGTTCATTGCTCGTAGCCTAGATCCATTCTCATCGCAGCTGTTGACTTATCCATAATCATGACTCATAGCGTACAATTATTCATGCTACATCTATTGGTGTATCCGTGTTCATTGCATTTAGCAGACATCTATCGACGTTTATCTCACTGTGAACAATCCTCGTCTGTAGTAGCAATTGTTCATGAGAGACTGGTTTGCTGATTAAAAAGTTAGTTGTAAAATGTTTTGGATTGTTATGAATGTTACAGGTCAACGTCTAGAGCTGTTTTTACTTGTGTTACAGTATTTTACTTTCTTAACTAGATTTGTTCTGTATTCGCTGGTAATTTCTTGTAGAGTGAATAGTTTATCGCAAGGGCCGCTGAGAAAAATTTCACAAAAAACCGGATGCATGCAAAGAAAAAGTAATAATAAACCGGATATTTTCAAGAAATCACAAATAAAAGTGTACACTGTGACAGCATGAAGCGCTGCTAGCTATAGAGAACAAGCTATCAAAGTTAGTCCCTCATCTAATCAGGTGTTTAACTGTTATTGAGCTTAGTATTTCATCCAATTAATAGTTTAACAGTTATTAATGTTAGTCTTACATCCAATAATGTGCTCACGCGCTTTTGAAGTCAATCTATCATCCAATCAAATGTTCAACTGTTATTGATGCCATTCCCTGGTTACTAAGTTGAATGAAAAAATAAAACAAGCCCACTACCTTGTTACTAAGTTGAATAGGTTGTGCCAGAAAAGGATTATCCTGTAAAGACTTGTTCATAGATAGCTTAAAAACCTCTTTGTCGTTATGGGGATAATCTTGCTTGCATTTCTATTAAAGACTATGAGGGCATAGGGTATCAGAATATATGAGATACTTTTCATAGCAGGATCACCGAAAGACCAATTATCAATGCAATACAGCCACACATCATTTTTTTCATGACCAAGATATAGTGGTCTTGTCCAGATTGGTGAGAAATGAGCCAGCTGCTTCTGATGGTATCAAGAAAACCCCTGTTTAGTTTGTATTTGCTGTACAATCATTCCTAACGTATTTGGTGATGTCGGACCGAAAGTTGCAAAACATGTTGTGTTAGAGTGAATTTCATAGAAATACTTTATATATGTCATTTAACTTGTTACACAGTTATTTACACATTGCATTAAATCAACTAAGCTGTATAAACCATGTCAAATTCTTAATTAAAATATCTCAGTTTTTATCGTTAATTTACATTGGAGACAAATTATTGAAATGTTTGCTTGGCAGTATGTAGTTCAGAATTCGAGGTAGTGCTTGACGTACATGTTGCAACTTACTGTAAAATGCCTATTTAATAGATAAACAGTAATCTAACATAGTTTAATAGTTTTGTTATTTTTTACCTTGTTTTTAGTTATATCTTACTTTTTTGTTTCAACTCCCAATACTCCTATGTTTTATATGATGTGTTTTCCACATTAAATTAATAAGTAAACAAAATTAATTTTTGATTAAATCTGTAACTTTACTCAAGTCTCACCTCTTGTGTTTTAAATTTTCTGTCGAGGTGATGTTGTGTAATGTTTGAAGGTAAGTGCATGTGGCACATTTGTGATAACATTTATTTCCCATCCTGGTAAAACAGTGTGTGGTTTGATTGTTACAAAATCTGAGGCTGAACTGCATGTTTGCGCTACGATATTTTTGCTACCAGGTTTGTGCTCTAACAGTTTTTCACTAGCATCCTTAGGTGTATTATTTCGTTTGCGTTACAGGTTCTTAACACTATAGAAAGATATATTAATATCAAGCAGTCTGTACAGGTACTTTATCTCTATTGTTGACATTGCTTGAAGTTAACCTATATTATCTGTTTTAGAGCTGTTCTATATCGACCAGTCAGCATGGGGCTGTTATAGAGCTGTTGTTTGAAAAGCTGTTTATAAAGTAATCGTTGATACAATTATACTTCTTCCGAGGAGTCTTTTACTTTAACAGAGAAACAGTGCACTGAAATTGGAAGACAGATATGTAGTCACGCCTTTAAATGATGCAGCTAGATATGACCATGAAAAGCCTTTGTCTAATCTCCTGGTTAGTGTAATTCTACAGCAACAACAAGAGCTGCTTCAAATCACAAACGCAAACAAGAAGTCAATTCAAAATACCAGACAGTTACCTGAAAATTTCTATGTATATTCTGTGTGGAATACGTTGGCTGTTCATTTATGATTCTTATAAGCAGCATGAGTTGAACTTTATTATGACAATTTTATGTTAACTCGGTTTTTGCTCGAAAAATGCTAATAAATATTTTTTGAATACTTAGATTGATTGTAATGCTTATGCTGAAAGATTATTTCTGGTTTCTTTGTCAATGATCTTATAAACTTTATTTTTAGGTGTAGGATACATCTATTTTACCCAAGGCCAAATTTTAATGCTACATAGAGCCATGAACACAGTTTTTTTTTATTTAAACGATAGTTTGGAGCAATAAGCATGACTTCTTGTAAAGTATGATTGGCTAACAATTGGTTTAGGCAAAAGCTACCAATAATGCTTTCTAGTAATCAGAGATCCATTGTACTCCAAGACATCAAGTTCTGAGATAAATTTAGATACTGATAGTGGATGCGGTTGCATTGAACTAAATAATGTATAGGAATTTTCTATTAAAGATTTTCTTGGATCACCTAAATTTATGCTCAACTAAAATATCTACATCTCTACATTGTGATAAATCAATACAGACCAATCATATAATTACACTAATCTATATACTATTATTACATTCACTACCATGATAATCACTGGTAAACCTCACACTATAGTGTGAAAGACCACCGACTAGATAATCACCAGAAAAGTATATTGAAGATCAGCTAAAAATTTTTTCGCTACAGTGATCTTTACCAGGCAGCTCAATATGAGCCGGCGTCATGAGAAATCCTTAATACAAATAGTTCATTTATACAAATAATTCTTAATCTTTGTTAGTTTTTTGCCCTGTCGTCCAAATTTCCTATCATAGCCATAATGTTAGAGGAATGAGAGAAACACTTTGCACATTCATTGAGTTTACACATTCCTTTTTGGGAGCAGGCACTCACCAATACAATAAGCAACAGCCCCATCGTAAACATCAAAGAACATGTACATTGTGCCAATTATGTAGCCGATATTTACATAGAAGCAGCAACGCAACTGGCCAATGGAACTTTTCTTTTTTTTACATGGAGGAATACTAAATAAGGTGTGATATCAGTACTGTTGCACAGCTTGATATTATGCAAGTAGTTTTATGCGAGTGTTAAAAATCTCACTGCTGAGGGAACCAATGGGCCTAAATCAAGGCAAAGCTGTCTTGTGCACCTTTGCACGTGTGTGCACTGCAAAAAGTTGAAACTGGAATGAGGGAGCATAATGATGGTGGAAATGATTATTAAAAACTCAAAAGTTCGAACAAATAGAATGCGCAATATTTTCAAGTAATTTTGTAAGAATGCATATTAACATTATTACTATTAATCATTAAATTTACAGTGTTTGTAGATTTCTTTTATTTTTCTAGGATGCATAAGTGTCAGGTTATAGAGCATAATTATAGAGCTTTATTTTCATAAAATAAATTTAAAGCTATTTGTTTTTCAAAATGAGGATGTTTAATTTAACTAATTACTTAGATTATTTAAATCATTAACATAATTACATATTAAAATAATATTGTTTATGTAATAAAATGTATATTAATTTGTATTCAAACATAAACAAAAGTCGTTACCATATAATATCAGTATGTAGATCAACGTTTCTGTGAGTAGTTGTTATACCACTGTCACCGGGCAAACAACTCTTTTTTTTTGGAGAATCACAGTTGTCTGAAACCAATTATATAATGTTGGTTACAGTTGGTTCTTTTGTGGCAGAAGAAATGGTAAGTTTTATGGCAGTCCTTGAACTACCAGTCTCACAAACAAGGTTACAAAAATATACTTGAGTTGTTATCCTCAGCCTCCTTCTAGTGTTGTCTGCAGTGCAGTAAAGATAAGGAGTCTCGATTGGCTAATTCTGTTTCACAGCTTTGGTTGTAGAAGTCAGAATGTGCAAAGACAAATCAAAGAAGTGTTCACTCATCTATTCCTTTAAGTTTAACTGCTCATTCTTCTTTGTGCTGTTATATTGATTGTGATGGTGAGACTAATAAAGATATTTTACTAAGTATCATCAATACTGTTAAAGTAATAATAAGTCAAGATCAAGTGGGATTAGATTCTACAGTACAGTGATCACTTACTTCTGGACTTGTGAGAATTATTAGTTTGTTTTTTATAATAAAATTGGCATCTCCATGTAAATTTAATGATGGGACTAAATATTTTTGTCCTTTGTAAAACAATGAGTTATAATTTTTGCATCAAAAGATCAGTGTTTGTCCATTTGTGTTGAGCTAAGTGCTTAGTCTCTGAGAAATCTTAGTTAGACGCTAAAAGCGTTACCAGAGAAGATTCCCTTGCATGCAAATCTCAAAAGGTTAGAATCATAGGTAACCCGCTACCAGTACAGCACTAGGGCTTCTTATTGCTTTTAGGGGTGATTCTCCATACACTGATTACTCATGATGATTTCATACATGGCACAGAACTGTCGAGCATGGTCTTCTTTACAATGTATGCAGAGTCCTTACAACATTTTGTCTGCATATCTATCCACATCTTAACTGTATATGTAGTTTACAAATACATTAATGAACACCCATAGACTGATTAAACTTTACAGTTTTTTATGAGGTGTCAGCCCTCTAAAAAAATTTTATCATTCAAATTAGACAATTTACTACAACTTTCAGTTTTATGCGATTCATACAGCTGCTCTTTCAAAATCTGTCAAAACTTATTTCACCTTCTGCTTTTTTTTCTCCTGTTTTAGTTGTGCTTCTAAATGTAGCAACTGCTCAGACTGTAGTTTAGTTTAATTTTTCATAAATTTATCAGTTTGTAAGTGATTCACATGATAAAGTGGTTCCAACCCTTGTAGATGTGTTATTATATGCATATCCTAACTAGCAAGATCCGATTTGTGTCATTGTTTATATTGCGTTGTGAAATTCACAATTTATTGTACAGAACTTAACCACCATACATTTACTCCATTGAACTTTATATACACAACATGAATAGAAGGTTTGTTTAAAAAATAATATACTTTTGTAATTAGCAGAATAACATATTTATCCTTAAGCTATTAGCTTTTAAAGAAAGTTATGTCTAACTTAATTATCTTTTTTGGCTGATATGGTAAATCAGTCCCCATTCTTTTCGATAATATATATGAAATGTACATAATATTGAGGAATCGGTGTACATGCATGGCCTATGAGGGTACGTGTGTCTGTGTTGCTTAACAGTATCTTGTCCTTTTTACCATGTGGGTTGTATTTTGACTTTGTAAATCTGTTGAACGGGCAATGCAGATATTGCGACACATTTTTTAGATAAGGCCCTTGATACACAGCATGACTGAAAGATTTTTTTAAAAACAAGGAAAAATTTTTTAATACCAATATAACACAATCATCTTTTAGCTGTCATTTTTGCTAGAAAACTATATCTGGCTTTTTCATGTTAGCTAAAAAGCAAGTAATGTGACACTACACATCTATGCATTGCAACACATGAACATGTCTATTATCCCATGCCTGCCTTTGAGCATTGCGAATTGATATTTCATTGTCAAGACTCGAACAGTGGCTTTGATTTTCCAAAAAAAAACATGAAAAGATATAGAGTTTAATTACAACCTGTTGTGCCTTGGTTGGTCTGTTAGTAAGCTTAGATATATGTGTTGAATTTATTCAAGTATAAACTTAGTTTCATTAATCTTATCATACATGTGGACATGAAGACACATAGGTGCATGTGTGTCATTATTGCCTTAAAGTATCTTGTCATTTTTGCTATGTGTGTTGTGTTTGACTTTTAAATATGTTGAACAAATAATGTGAATACTGCTACACATTTTATGAGTAAGGCCTTACAAACGCATCATGACTAAAAACTTAAATGAAGAACAGAGTATTTTGTTAATATCAATATGACAGGTTCATCCTTTAACTTTCATCTTTGCTAGAAGATCTTTGCTTATAATATCTGGCTTTCTTATGTTAGCTAAAAGCTAGGAATCTGAAACTACACATCCATGCATTGCAACGCGTGCACGTATTCATTATCACATGGCTGTTTGGAACACTGTGAATTGTTATTTTATTGTAAGGGCTTGTTCAGTGTTTCTAATTTTGCAAAACGATAGCAAATTATGAATTTAAATCACACCCTAATGTACCTAAGTTGGCTTATTAAAAAGTATAAATAGTATGTGTTGAAGCTTTACAAATATAAACCTAGTTTCATGCTCATATCCAGGATACTTCGGGTGACCAATATATGTTGTCAATCCAGTAGCAAACACTTTCAGGCATGATTAGCATGTATATTGTATGCTTTGGCGTTTTCTAACATGTCCTTGACAGGTACTTGTTCCAACCCTCGGGCTGCAACAGCCAAAAAGTTATGTATCTTCCTTGTTTAGTGACTATTCAAAACTTTCTTGAGTTACATGTATAATTAAAGATGGGTCATTTATTGACGTTACCATAGACTTAACAATGCCTGTAAAAACCTTTCTAAGCATCATGTCTCTTTAAGCTCAACTGACGCTATTATGAATAACATTTATTTATGGCAATATAATAATCTTATTTTATGTTTTAGCGATGATTTTTTGTGATAGCAACACAAAACTGTTGCGGATATAACGCTAGAAATTGCAATCCTCGAATTGTGATAATGAAGTCTTTTTTGTAAACCAAATCTATGGGTTCCTATATTACTGCCGACAATCAGTCAATGTGAGACCAAGGCACATTTTTAGCAACCATGTTGTACTTCCATCTATCTAGTCACCATGTTATAGTTATCCATAGTTGTGGAGCACTCTAGCAAAAGTTCCTTCCATCACAAAAATCAAAGAATGAAATATTTATCTGCATAGTTTTGCTATTCCCACAAGTACGCTCTTAAAAACCTATTAATTTATGACCTGCTTTGCTAAATAAAAATTTTGTCCAGACAACTATAATTTTACTACTAAGCTTAAAACTGATGAAAGACACTATAGTAATTATAAATCATGCCAGATGTGTCAGGTTAACATTTTTGCTGACTGCAATCTTCCTGGCCATTTTCACACCATGAAAATGTTGATTTATTTGTATTTGGTAAATTTTGTTAATACTTTTCAAACCTCAATCTGTAATGTTATCTGCTGCTTTTAAAACGAATATATTGTATGCTGTATGTTAAACCTTGAGAACTTAATCGGACATTATTAGCATTAGAATTATATGGAATGAAAGTTGACTGTGATGAGCAAGTTGAACAGTTAACTTTTATGTTAATAATTTTAGTTATCAAAAGACTTGTGTATTTCACCACTATCTTTTTGTCTGGCCTGAGGTCTGTTAGTTGCTTAATCCAGCATACTAGGTAACAACAGAAGTAATTGATGACCGACCCTTTTGTTTATAAGTGGTAACACCTACAAGTTTGGTGCATTTTATTGGTTGGCATAAAAACTATTAAACACATCTTTGTTGATAAAAATGAACTTTTATCAAACTTTAGCAGATTTTATCTAAAGGTATTGATATTTTTCTATCATTTGTGAATATTTTTGGCATTTGAAAATATTTGTTTGCCAGAATGTGTCAAGAAAAGATCGACAAAATATGATAGTGTATGAAACCCACAGATTGAAAAAAATCACGAAATGGCAAATGCAATTGTAAAGAAATCGATATACTAAAGATGACTAGCGCTGCAACTTGAGCACAATAGCTGATATCAACTATAGCAACAATAGCAGCTAGAGATGACATTTCACATGGATTTTATCACAGCATTTTTAATGTGAAAGAATTGACAGAATGGTAAAACATCCTGACAATGATAAATAAATATCAAAACTTTCTCATAGTCTACTTAAATTTTGTGCGAGTTCATCTTTAAATACATGAATACTTTTTATACAATCAAGGAATCTAATTGCCAAAACTTGGCGAGGGCATCATAGTAAACAAGAGTTGCCCCTGATGCTGTCTTAAATGGGTTCAGTTTGGTGTTAACTTGGCCTGTTAGATTTGTAAAACTGTGATTGAGATTGAAGTCTTCAAATTCCTTTCTCAGTCTTTTTACTAAGCTTTGGTTCTTTCAGAATGTTTTGCTATGATTGGTTGTCACTACCCTAATTAATCAACTTTCCGTGAACGCTAATCAAATAAGCTTAGCAAAAAGCTACCTACACAGTATATAAGGATGAGACTTACCACTTAGATGGTATGTTTGATTAGTAACTCTACCAGTCAGCACCCTTTGTCAGAGGCTTTGGCTCTATTAACAGCCTGGCTTTTGTCATCGTATTCTGCATTTTCAAGTGTTAGTACTACAAGAAGCCATTTAAATAGCATACTTCGTTTAGTGCTCCTATCTGAGAGACCACAAACCTTTCTTCACCAGCTAGACAGTGTGGGGGCCAAGCAGCCGCGCCGTCATTCATAACTGAATGCTAGGGGTGGAATCCACACTAGACGGCCACCATTGCTATAGCATAGAAGAGCCTTTGCATAATTATATGGCTTATTCTGAGTTATATCTGTGGTGAGCTCTGTGTTATCTTCTCAGCACCAACTCTAGCATCCTTGGAACTGCAGAAGTATTTTGATCTATATCTCAGTGGGAGTGACAAAAGTTGGTTTTACATACTTGTTGTTTATGTTCTAGTTCATGTGTCAAATTTAGTATTACTTGAAAATAGCTGACCAGTTACATTCGGTGTTTTCACAAAGCAAGCTTGCATCTTTGCTAACTTCAAAGTTTCTTGACTGGTGATACTTCTATATGTAGCAAACCATGAATATATTTTAGATCTCTGCAGTTTGTAAATGTTTAGTTTTTCATTAATATAGTTGTAGCTGGTTAACATAGTATGTTGTAGCACACGCTGACTATACAACACTTGACAATTGTATGACTGCAGATGACAAAACATGAGTCTCACTAGACAAGGTCATTAATTAGAGCTAACATGTGGGCAAATATATATTTGCCATGTATATTTCAAAAATATACATGGCATAAGGAATAGCCAGAAAGGAATTCTCTGAATATATAAAACAAACAATGCATATTTAATGTATGGATATGAATACATGTCAGTGAACTTTGAATTTTTCAGGTTAATATATATCCTTAGATAGTTATTTGGCTCAAACGACTTAACACATAGATTCGGTATATTTTAGTTCTGTTGGAATGCTGATGGCACAGCTTTGAAACAAAATCATTCGTTTTGGTCATAGCAATAAAATTGAATAACACTATGATACACTTCTCTATTATCCTAGTAAATAAACTACATAGGAAATCATTCGACCACCCCGACTGTCTCATTTAATGCATAATTTAATACTGTGTCACGCGTATCTATTGCCAGCCCTCGCCATTAAATGAATGTGTCTCACGCGAGGAGCAACCCCTATCCCACATTATTTAGAAGCCTGCAATGTGCCCTTTTTCCAGACTTTTTTTACCCTAGCAAAGTGGAGAAGTCTTTAGAGTGTGTTACGACGACTGCCTGTTTACCTTTTTGGTTCAGAGTAGAATGCTTTTTACACTTTGTAATAAGTAATTTTATCCTTGTATAGTGCACCAGCTAACATGACACCAATACCATTTGTATTCCAATGACACAGCAATAGGTATGACATAACGAATGACGTAATGAATGACATAATCACTACGTAATAAGCACAGAGACAGCAATCCATGAGACAGCAATACTTGTACACAGAACTTAGTAACAGTATTACATGCAGTACACAAGAGTAAATGACATAGGCTCATAAAATATTACATGCACGCATAGGTCATTATATACCCATAGACAACACACTTGACATTGATATTGTTTCTCTGTCTGTCTTTAGCTTTCAGCAAATTGTGTATTACCCAAAGTTTGTTGGCAATTCGATAATTTTTTATTAGAGTGAAGGGAAGCTATGCATACTGATTTATTGAGTCGTAAGTTTTTATCAAAAGGCATTGTGATGTTGCTTTAGCGGCTACAGGTCGATGATTTCACAAAGCTTTTTGAAATATAGCTGAATGTAATGTAGTAATGGTAGTCTTGGTATATTTTGCATAATACTATAAAACCTCTATTTGAGTGCCACATTTATTTGAACGCCGCTTTTAATAGAAATTCACTCTAGGAAATGTGTTAGAATTACAGTACCACCCTTTAATGAAGCGCCACCTCTATTCTACCATCATTTTCACATTCTTTAGACTGTACAACCCATAATAAGAACAGTTCAATAGAAGAGTGTACAAGAATGACACTAATAACAATGTTTTGTTTCTGTAACATTTGCCATGGTTACACTGATCAGGTACCTAAAAAGATCAATAGTCAAATCATCAAAACTTCACTCTGATTTCACGTATCAAGATCTAAATCTGATTCCTTGTTTTTAGACTAGTCAATAATGTGGTTCCCAATATTAGCTGTAGACTTTATGACGTTTTGATGAAAAATTCAAAGCAAATAGAAAAAAGCAATTCCAGAAATGCTGAAGTTTGGGCATTTATGTCGCTTCTTCAAAGGAGACTACAAATTATAGGTGACATTAGCATCACTGTTTTAGGTTATTTATATCATTTATCAATTGACATTTCATGTATTGATGTATCTATGTTCACTGATTATTATAGCAGACATATATAATTGACGTATCTAAACATGTTTATCTCACTGTGAACAATCATCATCTGTAGTACCAAGTGTTCATGAGACACTGGGTTGTTGATTAAAAATTTAAGTGTAAAATGTTTTGGATTGTTATGAATGTTTCAGGTCAATAGTAGAGCTGTTTTTACTTGTATAATACCTGCAGTACTGTACTTTCCCAACTAGATTTTCTTTCTGACTACTTTTCTCACTACATTTGTAGTATATTTATTTGAAATCTCAGGTAGAGTGAATTGTCCTTTGCCGGGACCGCTGAGGAAAATTGAACAAGCACTTGGATGTATGCAGAAAATTCTTTAATGATAATGAGGTATTGTCAAAAAGTCACCAATGAAAGTGTACATTTTAACAGCACAAAGCGCCGCCACCTATGGTAACAAATATATTAAAGTCAGTCCCTCTTGTAATCAGGTATTTCATTGCTATTGAGGTTAGTATTTCATCCAATCAACTGTTTAACAGTTATGATGTTGGACTCACTCAATAATGCGTTTAATTATTTTTGACGTCAATCTCTCATCCAATCAAATGTTCAACTATTATTGGTACCATTCCTCCATCTTATCAAATGTTCAATTGTTATCAATGTCAGTCTCTGATCCAAGCAGATGTTAAACAATTTTTGATGTCATTTTCTCAACCAATGAGTTAATATTGACAGCTGTACCATTTTTCATGACAAATTCAGTCTGTTTTTCTAATCAACTTTTTTAAACGACTTGAATAAACGAGTAGAACAGCCAATCCACCTGATTACTAAGTTGAATGAAAGAGTAAAGCAGCTCACCCACCTGGTTATTAAGGTGAATAATTAAGTAAACCAGCCTATCTGTCTAGTTACCAAGTTAAACAAAGAAGCAAAACAGCCAACCCACCTGGTTTCTAAGTTGAGCGAAGCAAGAAAACAACCCACTCAACTGGTTACTAAGCTAAATGACCAGGTAAAACAGTCCTTCTACCTTGTTACCAAGTTGAATACGTTGTTCCAGTGAAGATTATCACGTTAAGACTTGCTCATATATAGCTTAAAAGTTGACTTGCAACAAATTTCACATTACTGTTATTTGGTATCAAAAGATTCACCATGTCTTACTCGGTTGTGTTGTAGGTGCCAAATAAGTGGAAATGCGATTACAAGCTCTTAAAAGCTCAACAACGAAAAGCCGCCGTAGACTGGAATCTGTTTCTTTCTCTGACGTAGCCATGACAGTTTGGTTATTGTCTTGTCACTTGATATTCTCACTAAAATTGAAAGGCCAATAAAAGCCCAATATAAACTTATCGTAGCACTAGTTTATGACAAATACTTCGGGTTTTACCGAAAACCCCGTATCAAATATAGATGCTTGCTACTTTACAGTTTTGTTTCAACTTGAACTAATCGTCAAGTCGTAATCTGATCACCTGACCCAATACTTCGAAAATAATTTTTTGAAGCACTTTTCGATTATCACAAGTGACCAACAGGCTCGTCATGATTATCAGACGATGATGTGTACTCCTTCGAGGTACGGTTAAAAATAAAATGAATTTTACGGTAAGTTATAAGATATTACTGCTAAAAGTGACAGCATTACAATGACGATAAACCAGGCGCGTAAGAACAATAGACATGGCTTTATTGAATGCGTGAAGTATTTTTGTGAAAATATTTCAACGAATAAGGTTGCACGAATGTGTAAACAGAAACCATCTACCACAGCTACATCATATTTGAGCTGTCTTGGAAAGAAAATCCCAAATACGGCGGCCTCGTGTGGCTGCGATTAGCTGTTCGTTTTTGAGCTTTAAAGAGCTTGTAATCACATTTCCACATATTTTGCACCTACAACACAACAGAGTAAGCCATGGTGAATCTTTTGATATCAAATAACTGTAATGTGAATTTTGAAGCAAGTCAAGCTTTAACAACCTGTTTACTTGTATGGTGATAATCTTGCTAGCATTTCTATTGAAGACTATGAGGGCATGAGATATCAGACTATATGAGATACACTTTATAGCACAAGCACCAAAAGCTCTTTCTTAATGCAATACAGTCACACGTCTTTTTTGATGATCAACATATGGTGGTCTTCTCCAGGTTGGTGATGAATGAGCCGGCTGCTTCTGATGGTATCAAGAAAAACATTGTTTAATTTAGATTTAATGCACCATCATCCCTAAGTTATTAAACTGTCTCAAACTGAGAGTTGCAAAATTTTTGTGTTGGAGTTAAGTTCGTAGAAATACTTTACATATCTCATTTACCTTTTTACACTGTTATTTATACCTTGCATTAAATTAACCGAGCTGTATAAACCAGGTCACATTCTTAGTCAAAATATTTTAATTTTTATTGTTAATTTGCATTGGAGACACATTATCAAAAGGTTGGCTTGGCAATATGTAGTTTATAATTAGAGGTAGCCCTCGGCATACATGTTGTAACTTACAATAAAATGCATATAGATTAGATAAACATGAATGTAACATAACTTAATGGTTTTGTTAATTTTTACCTTATTTTTAGTTATATCTTGCTTTTTGGTTTCAACTCCCAAAACTCTGACATTTTATATTATGGATTTTCCACATTAAATTAATTAGTAAACATAATTAAATTTTGTTTAAATCTGTAATCTTAATCAACTCTTACCTCTTGTGCTCTAAATTATCTGTCAAGGTGATGTTGTGTAATGTTTGACTGTATTTGCATGTGCTACTTTTGTAATCACAATTATTTCGAATCCTGATAAAACAGTGTGTTGTTTCATAGTAACAGAATCTGTAGCTGAACTGCATGTTTGCGGTACCATATTTGCGCTACCATGTTTGCACTCTTACGATTCTCCGCTAGCATCCTTGAATGTATTGTTTTGTCTGTACTATAGGTTTCTAACACTATAAAGAGACTAGTTAATATCAACCAGTCTGTACAGGTAGTTTAACTCTATTGTTGACATTGATTGAAGTTAATATTTATTAGCTATTTTAGAGCAGTTCTATATTAACCAGTCCGCATGGGGCTGTACTGCCTAGTTCAATCTCATACAAAACTTAAAGCCTAAAATGTTTGTTTATTTTAAATCTATGGACCCATTGAAGTTTTGTGCAATTAAAAATGTTCGGTTTTATAAAACCCGCTTAAGAGAATATTGATAATATTAGGTTGTCTTGGTTTTTTTTTGCCTTCCAATAAGATGAAGATACATGCTAAATTTATGGTATTGGTCAGTTTTATAATATAGTTTGCGTTACTATTGACAGAATCGATAATTCAGATAAAATAGTTATACAACTTTGTATGGGTTGCTCTCAGGAGAATCCATGCTTTGTTCTGTCCCAGACTTCATTTGAAATCATATCCATGTAGGTTTAGCAACAACCATTGATTGTGTAAAAATTATGAACATCAAACGAAATCAAAGTAAAATTTGAGAAATTAAGTTAAATAATTGATCTTGCAATCGGTCCTCAAACAGTACAAGAATGCATATTTACAATTTGTTTTTGTCAAAAACCAAGTCCTAGCCAATGAGCGAAGATGTAAGAACTTTTTTTCATAGACATATATCGGAGTTCAGCCTTTATTTCATATTTCAATATGAAGCCATTTTCTTTCTCGAAAATCCCTTTTTCTATATATTGAATGTAACCATTACTTATTTATTGGCAGCAAAATAGCGCAATTACCCTTAAGCTATAAGCTTTAGTAGAAAGCTATGTCTAACTTCATTATATTTGTTAGCTGATATGGTAAAGCAGTTCCAATTATTTTAAACAATATATTTAATACATATAATATAAAGAGATTTGTGTACTTACATGCCTATCAGTGTACGTGGGTCTGTATTGTTTAATAGTATTTGGTCTTTTTCACTTTTTGTGTTGTGTTTTGACTTTCCAAGTTTGTTGAACAGATAATGTACATGCCGCCACACACTTTCTAGATAGAGCCTCATACACACAACATGACTTAAAATTTGTTTAAAGCACAGCATATTCTGTTAATAGCACTATAACCTATTTATATTTAGCTGTCATATTTGATAAAATGCCATATCTGGCTTTGTCATGTTATCTAAAAGTTAGTGATATGGCACTACACACCTTTGCATTAAAACGCATGCACATACCTATTAACACGTGGTTGCTTTTGAACATTGTGAATTGTTATTTTATCATAAGGGCTCGTTTAGCGGATTTAATTGTACCCAAAGACAAGAAAACATATAATTAAACCACAAGCTATTGTACCTAAGTTGGTCTATTAATAAATATAGTTAGTATGTATTGAAGCTCTACAAATATAAACCTAGTTTCATGCTCAATTCAAATATACTTTGGGAGAATAGTCTTTGCTGTCAATCAAGTAGCAAATATCTTCAGGTATAATTGAATATGTAGAGTTTGGTGTTTTCTGACAGGCTATAGACAAACACCTGTTCCAACTCTCAGGCTGCAACAACTAGAAACTAGCATATCTTCCTAGTCGAGTGGGTATTCTATAGTTTATTGTATTACATGTACAGGTTAAGGTGGGCCATTGTTGAGATTACCACAGACATCACAATGCCCATAGAATACTTATCCAAGCATTAGGTGTCTTTAAGGTTAATTGAAATTATCATGAGTTACATTTATTTATGGCAATATAATCATCCTATTTTATGTTTTAGATATTATTTTTATGACAGCAAAGCAAAATCCTGTAGCGGGTTTAACACTAAAAAATAAAAGCCTTGAATTGTGATAAAAAAGTTTTTTTGCAAGACAGAACTATAGATTCCTATGTCACTCCCAACCATCAGCCAATGTAAGAAAAAATCACATTTTTAACAACTGTGATGTTAGTCCACTCGTCTACTCACCATGTTATAGTTATCCAGCATAGCAAATAATGATAGCATGAGTTTGAGGCAGATTCTAAAAATACCGATAAACGGCAATATATAATTACAAGGACTATATAAGTAAACCAATGGGTTGAACATAAATATTAAAAAAAGTGTCTTCCGTCACAAAACTCGGAAAATAAAATATTTCTCTGCAGGATTTTGCTATTCTCACAAGTAATCTGTCAAAAACCTATCAAGTTATGACCTTCTTTGCCGAAAAAGAATTTTACCTAGACAACTTTTTTATTATTTAATTCCAAAAATGAAACACACTATAGTAATTATAAAGCATCAGAAATGTTTCAGGTTAATATTTTGCAGACTGCAGTTGTTCTGGCCATTTTTACACTATGAAAAGGTTGATAAAACCTTTTAATTGATCGAATTACGCAAATACTTTTCAAACCCCAATCTGTAATGTTACATGGTAATTTAAATATGATTATATTGTCTGCAGTAAGTTACCCTTCAAGAGCATAATTAGGCTTTATTAGCATTATAATTATATAGCTTGAAGGTTCAATGTTATGTACAAGTTGAACAGTTAACTTTTTATGTTAATAATTTTAGTTGTTAAGAGACTTGTGTATTTTGCCACTATCTTTTTGTCTGGCTGGAGGTTTGTTAGATGCTTAATCCAGCATACTAGGTAACAGCAATAGTAGTTAATGATCAACCTTTTTTTTATAAATAGTCACGTCTACAAGTCATCAATTGACATGGAAAATGGTAGACAAATCTTTGTTATTAGAGATGAACTTTCCAAAAATATTAGTACATTTTATTAAAAAGTGTCGGTATTTTTCTACAGTTCGTGTTTCTGTTTGATATTTGAAATGATGGGTTTGTCAGAATTTGTCAAGAAAAAGTTGACAAAATATGTAACATCTGGAAGCTGCATCGTGAACAAAATCGTGATATAGCGTGCCTAAATGTTAAAAAACTGACATACTAGGGACGAGTAACTCTGCAAATTGAACACAATTGCCAATAACACCTATAGCAATGATAACAGTTAGTTGTGACATTTCACATAGTTTGTATCTGAGCATTTTAATGTAAAAAAGTTGACAGAATTGTAAAACATCCTAGCAAAAACAAAATAATACGAACACTTTTTAATAGTCTACAAAAATCTTCCACAAGTTCCTTTTTAAATACATGAATACTTTTTATACATTCGAGGAATGCAATTGCAAAAGCTTGGGCTAGGGCATCATCGTAAACAAGAGTTGTCCCTTATGCTGTCTTAAACGAATTCAGTTTGGTGTTAACTTGGCCTCCCAGAGTTGTGAAACTGTGATTGAGATTGAGGTCTTCAGATTCCTTTCTCAGTCTTTTTACAACGGGCATTATTGTTAGAATAGTTGAAATGGTAGTTGGTGACTGCAGCAAGTTTTACTTGGGTCTGTTATTTTTGAATATTTCTCTGAATAGATATATTTCAATGGTTTCACACATACATGTATGTATCTCTACATTAGCAGTAACCACCTTCACTTTCGATGTTTTCTTATTGCCTTGCTATTTGAGGTTTTAGCGCTTTACTTAGTCTATCCATTTTCAAGATTCATCTCTCGATGATTATCTAGTGATCTGCTTATCACATTGTCATAGGTAACTTGTGATTACAAGTTTTGCTGAGTTCACCAACTTCAATTTAACACAGTTTCTTGGTTAACAAGATTTACAAAGTGATCTGCCACTCTCTCAATCTGATGTTTGTATTTGTAAAATCCACTTTTTATTTGTTTTAAATCTAGTCCTTATTGAATTTAACCATAACAGTTGATATAGCACTAAAGCTTCGACACCCACAAACGTTTTATTGTGCGGTTAAAACATTGTACATCAACTACATTTGCATTACAGCTAAGCAGGTATTTGCATTGCTAATCTCAATAAATGCACCTTAATACACGTTGTTAGGTCTCCAGAGTTGCGGGTTGAGTAGCCGCACCCCTGATCTATAAGTTGCAGGTGAATGAGCTTCTCTATAGTGTTTTAAAAAGATTGACTACTAAGCTTTGATTACTTTAGAATGTTTTGCTACAATTGGTTGTCACTACCCCAATTAATCAGATCTTTTTGAAAGCTAATTAAATGAGCTTAAAAAAGCTAGCTACATGGTATATAAGGAGGATACCTACTGTTTAGGTGGTATGTTCGATTGTTAACCCTACTAGTCAGCACCCTTTGTCAGAGGCTTAGGCTCTATCAACAGTCTGGCTTCTTTCATCGTATTCTGAATTCTTCGCATATATGTTCTAGGACACCATAAACTTTCTTTACCGGCTAGACAGTGTAGGGGCTAAGCAGCAGCGCCGTCATTCCTAACAGAATGCTAGCGTTGGTAGCCACACTAGACAGCCATCATTGCTATATCATAGACTAACCCTTTTATAATTGTTTGGCTTAGTCTGTGTTATATCTGTGGTGTGCTCTGTCTTCTCTTTTCTTCTCAGCACCAACTCTGCACCCTCAGAACTGCAGATGTAACCTTGTCTATTTCTCGTTGGATCTTAGGAAATTTGGCTTTACTAACTTGTTTTTTTTATGTTCTAGTTGATGTTTCAAATTTCATAGTCCTTAATTAGATAAAATGACACCAGGATGCAGAACACTTACATTGTACTTTAAAAAGACCAAGGCATAGCGAGGAAACAATTGTGACTGATTACATGAAACAACCGATGGATGTGTATAAGGTATTTATACGAATGTATGTCAGTAAACATTTAGCATTGCAAGTTAATAGATAATCTTTGATAGTAATTTTACTTAAACAACTTAATACATCGCTTCGATATACTTTGGTTTTGTTGGATTGTTGTTGACACAGCATTGAAATCAGCTTATTCATTTCGGCTGTAACCATAAAGCAGAATAACACTATGTTACACTGCTCTATTATCCTAGTAAATAAAACACATAGAAACTTGTTTGACCGCATCAACTGTCTTATGTAATGAATAGTTTCATGCCGTGTCATGTGTATCTATTGCCAGGGATCGACAGCAAAAGACTATGTCTCCCGAGAGGAGCAACTCTTGTACCACATTGTTTACGCAATATGTCCCTCGTCCAGACGTCATACCCTAACAAAGTTGAGAACGCTTTAAAGTGTGGTAAGAACAATGCCTGCTTACCTTTTTGGTATAGAGTTCAATGCTTTCATCTTTGACCTCGATATTGTTTGTCTATTTTGAGCTTTCATCAGACCTGATATTACCCAAAGTCTATTGGCTTTGAGATATTTTTTGTATTGGAGTTAAGGAAAGCTACACAGACTGATTTAATGAGTCATAAGAGTTGTTCGATAGAAATTGTGATGTTGCTTTAGCGGCTACAGGCCAATACCTCCACAAAACTTTTTAAAATCTAACTGAATATAATGTAGTAAAGATAAGGCCAGGTATATTTTGATAACTTCTGTAAAACCTCTATTTGAGTGCCACTTTTATTTAGAGCCGCCTCTAATAGAAGGTCACTCTAGGAGAACGGAGAAAAATACAGCACCACTCTTTGAAGAAACACCACCTCTATTTGATCATTACTCTGACATTCTATGATCTTCACAAACCTCTAATAAGAAAGGGTCAGTAGAACAGTGTTCAAGAATGGTACTAATACCAATATTTTGTTGTTTCTTTAATGATTGCCATGGTTTCGCGGATCAGGCACTTGAGAAGATCAATAGTCAAATCATCAAAACTTCACTTTGATATGACGTACCAAGGTTTAAATATGATCCTTGCTTTTAGACTCCAAAATAATGTGCTTCACAATATTAGCTGAATGTTTTTATGGCGTTTTGATGAATGATGCAAATGCTGTCCAGGAACTTGTATGACATGAGAGCTATGATTTCTATGGCATACAAAAGAACAATTTTCTACTCTAAAGCTTTGTTTTTTCTTTACTACTTTAAAAGCAACACAATCAAAATACAGACGATGATGGATAACTTGCTCGCTCACGGATATCTCAGACACATTGTTAACTCAAATAGATTTGTTCGGTTTGCTCCCACCTAATAATAAACCGTATTAGATAACTCAAACTTATCATCATTAACTAGAACTGTTTTTTGCCCAATAGCTACCGAGACAGTTGTTATCACTTTTAGAATATCGCTTCATTCTGAGCTATAGAGATAAACATCAACTGTTAGTAGTTCTTAGGAAACATTATTACCATCATTGGCAAAATATTTTTGCTGGCAACTATTCAACAGGTTAGGAAAAGGTAAAGTTTTACTAAAAATCTGCTTTCCAATGGCCCATCAATAGCAAAGGAGAGTTTGGAAACCTTTAGATAAACTTGAAATGATATCGGCTAAACTGATCTTGATCTGAGCTCAGAAGAAAAATATGTATTTTTTAGAGTTTCAACTGCGATCAAGTATTTTCAATTTTAATCTGACAACGTTCTGTCAGTCACACCACTTAAAACCAAACAAAAAATATCAAGAGATAGAAAAATATCTATACTTTCGGATAAAAATTTGTTTAACCTTTTCTAGCAAGGCCTTTTAACTTGCAACAAGCGATCTATGCTTTAGATTTATATATAGTTTGCATATTTACATGTACCTAGTGGTAAATACATGCACTAGTGACAGTGTTCTGACAACTTGAACACTCTGATAACTGGACCACTTTTGCTTGGTTATGTAGAGTTTGAGTTACCCGTGTTTCACTGTAATTAATAACTGCTCTCGGCTAATATTTTTATCTCAAAATAGTTCCCTGTTTAACTCGGTCTGATCCTTAGACATAATTATTTGAAAACAGTTTGGCAAAAAGGCTGAGGCATTAATGTCGCTTTCTCAAAGAAGACTACAAAATCTAGGTGACATTAGCATCACTTCATCAGTAACTGGAGTTGAATTTATTTTTTCAATTTTTTTTTGAAATAGTCGAAAAATAGAGCTTCACCCTTTAGGTTTTTTTAGGCTATTTATATCATAGTTTTTGATAAAAAACGGTAAAAAAATTGTAGTATGCGTATAAATTACCGTAAACATAAGGTGAGATGTGAGTGTTGCAAGACTATTCTGAACACCGGGCGCATTTAGGACTGACACCAAGTTCATCAGAATTAAACTGCAGTCTCTGTAATCACACTATGAATTAAATGTTCAGCTCCCACCCTACATTTCTCTTTTCACCAGGGTTTCTGCAGCATCATATTATATAATCAAGAAGTTAGAGACTGTGTCATCAAATGGCTTCTGGTAGCAATTGATCTTGATGTTGTGCTGTTTTCAGTTGAGTCTTGAGGCGCACTATGAGACTGGAGGTTTAAAGGCTTTCTTTAAGCATGAAAAGGCAAACAGAAATAAGCTTGTTGAAGAGGTGAAATAAACGTGGTGCCAGAAAACATACAAATGGTCTTGAAGATTGCAACAGAGATGCATCCTCCGCCGCTGCCTTAAAAAACAGAAACAACTGCTGCTCTTTTGGGAAATGGATAAATACTACATTACAGGTATTTCAGGTTCATTGTGTTGTGGTTACGTAATCGGGTACAATGAGGTGTTCAAATGGGGACTCAACTGGATAGAGTTGATTGGTTAGATTGGTACATGATTGGGTAAAGTTACATGTTTAGATAGGTAAACAAATGGGTACATTGAGTGTTCAATTACGGTACTCACTTCCTGCATAATTAAAGGAAAAATAAAGTAGTTTTTGCCATAAATGTGGTACACAGCACACAATAGTACGTAAAATTAGTATACATTGAATAAGGCATGTGACAATACATCAGCAAAAAACTGTTTAAGGAGATATCCATAACTATATCGATGTTTAAAGTTATGACAACCCATTACTCGGCTTATATCAAACTTGTTGAATTCATGCTAAAATTTTAAATTGAATTGCCATGTCAGTTACATATCGCTAAAGTTGTTGTGTAGTGGATAGCTCAATTGTGTATCTCCTACAATAGGACAAACAATCCTAGTGTGAGAAGGTAAAAACTAGCTTCCATAAGGTTCGCTTCTCAGAAAATGAGTAGAAAATTACATGTATGAATACGAACCAAATATCTGCAAATCATCTATACATAACACTGACTCATAAATAAACACATTTTATGGCCTGTGAGTTCACTTAAGGCTGGTTTGATTATTTCAAGTTCAAGAAACTGGTCCAAATGCTGAACCAAATGCTACACACACACATTAGGGAATGCATTGTTTTTCTAGTGTCATTTATAACCTAATCCTTAGAGCTTACATCTAGTTATGTTACAATCATTGACAAATCTATTCTCATTGCTCATAGCCTACATATATTGGCATTACATTTATAGTTGGTGTATCTATGTTCATCGCTTTTAGCCTAAATGTATTGACATTACATCTATTGATGTATCTATCATCGTTGTTCATTGCCTACATCTATTCGCGTTACATATATTGATATATGCATGTTCATTGATTACAGCGAACATCTATTGACATATCTAAACAAGTATAATTTAATCTGAACAACCATCATCTCTAGTACCAAGTGTTTGGAAGAGACTGGTTTTTGATTAAAACTTAATTGTAAAATTTGTTTAATGATAAAAAAGTTTAATGATAATCCGGATATTGTCAATAAGTCACCAATAAAAGTGTACGTTGTGACAGCATGAAATGCTGCCATCTATGGAGACAAAAGTTATTAAGATTAGTCCACCATCCAATCAGGTGTTTAATTGTTATTGAGCTTAGTATTTCATTCAATCAACTGTTTAACAGTTATTGATGATAGTCTAACGTCTAATAAAGTGTCCACCTGTTTTGATGCCAATCTCCAATCCAATTAAATGTTCAAATATTGTTGATGCCGATCTCCATACAATCATGTGTTCAATTGTTATTGATGTCAGCGTTTAGTCCAATCAATTTTTTTTAACAATTGTTGATGTTATTTTCTCAACTAACGAAATAATATTGACAGATTTATCCTTTTTCATGACAGCCATAGTCTTTTTCTATTCAGTGTGTTAAACGACTTGAAAGAACAAGTAAAACAGCCCACCCAACTGGTTTAGGTTTAGTACATGTGGGTCGTGTCAGATAAGGATAATCATGCAAATACTTGTTTATATATAGCTTGAAGACTTGTTTACGGCTGTGCTGACAATCTTGCTAGCATTTTTATTAAAGACTCTGAGAGCATGGGGTATCAGAATATATGAGATACACTTTTTAGAAGGAGCACCGAAAGGCCCAATTATCAATGCAATACAGCCACACATCTTTTTTTGATGACCAACATGCGGTGGTCTTCTCGAGGTTGGGAAGAAATGAGCCTGATGTTTCTGATGGTATCAAGACAACCACTGTTTACATTAGATTTACGGTACAATCATCTCTCACTTATTCGGTTATTTTGAACTGAAAATCACAAAAGTTGTTATTTTAGAGTGAAGTCCATAGAAATACTTTATGTATGTCATTTAACTTGTTACACTGTTATACATTGCATTAAATTAGCTAAGCTCTATGAAAAAAATTTAGATACTAAATCAAAATATCCTAATTTTTATTGGTAATTTGCATTGGAGACGTTATTGAAATGCTGACATTGCAATATGTTGTTGAGAATTAAGGGTAGTACCCAACGTACATGTTGTACCTTACCATAGAATGCATATAGTTTACATTAATTAGAATGTAACATAATTTAATGGTTTGGTTATTTTTTACCTTTCTCCTTTAATTACATCTTTATTTTTTGTTTTTGCTTATAAAACTCCAATGTTTTATATGCTGTATGTTCCATATTAAATTAAATAGTAAACAATTTAATTATTGTTAAGTCTGCAATGTTGAATAAGTTTTACCTCATGTATTCAAAGTTTTATGTCGAGGTGATGTTGCGTGAGGTTTGACTGTATTTTCATGTGGTACCCTTGTAACCACATCTATCTCCCATCTTGATAAAACAGTGTGTGGTTTCATTGTTACAGAATCTGTAGCTGCACTGAATGTTTGCGCTACCATATTTGTGCTCTAACATTTCACCCCTAGCATGCTTAGATGTAGTGTTGTGTTTGTAGTACAGGTACCTAACACTCTGGATAGACAAATAAATATCAGCCAGTCTGTACAGGTAGTTTAACTCTATTGTTGACATTAATTGAAGTGAACCTTTATTAGCTACTTTACAGCTGTTCTATATCAACCTATCAGCATGGGGCTGTACTGCCTAGTTCAATCTCAAAAGATACCTAAAGCCTAACAAAATTTATCTATTTCAAATTTATGAACCTGTTGAGGTTTCGTGCAATTAAGTATTGTTAGGTTTCATAAAATCTTCACGAGAGAATATTGATACTATCGGGTAGTCATAGCCGTTGCTGCTTGCCTATAAGATGAAGATATAGGCTAAATTTATGCTATTTGTCATTTGCGTTATATAGTTTGTGTTACTATTGACTGAATTGATGATTCAGATGAACTGTTCAGAAAGTTTTGGTGGGGTGCTTTCAGAAAAAAATCATGTTTCGTTCTCTCCCAAGGTTCATCTGAGATTTGTCTCCATGTAGGTTAGGCATCAACCATTGATTAGGTAAAGATTATAAATTTCAAGCAAATTCAAAGGGAAATTTGAAAAATTATGTCAAAGATTTGGTCTTGCAGTGGGTCATCAAAATGTATGATAATTTATATTCACAATTTATTTTGTCAAAAGACCAAATCATAGCCCTTAAATGAAGATGAAATGATTCGTCTTCAAGAAAATATTTCGGAGTTTAAACATTATTTCATATTTCAATATGAAGCCAGTTTATTTCTCAAACCTGACTTTTCCATAAAATCTATGGACTGTTAAGGTTTCGTGCAATTAAGAAACATGAGGTTTTATAAAACCCTTACCAGAGAATATTGATACTGTCAGGTTGTCTTAGTTTTTGTTGCTTTCCAATAAGATGAAGATACATGCTAAATTCATGCTATTGGTCAGTTGTATAATATAGTTTGCGTTACTATTGACAGAATCGATAATTCAGATGAAATAGTCAGACAAATCTTTGTGGGGTGCTCTCAGAAAAATCTATGTTTTGTTCGGTCCTAGACTTCATTTGAGACTCATCTCCATGTAGGCAGACATCAACCATTGATTGTGTAAAAATTATAAGTATCAAACGAATTCAAAGTGAAATTTGAGAAAATATGTCAAAGATTTGATCTGGCAGTGGGTCATCAAGCAATACAAGAATGTATATCTACAATTTGTTTTTGTCAAGAGACCAAGTCATAGCCAAGAAATAAAGAGGAAAGGATTTGCTTTCAAGAACATGTTTCCAGTTCAGCCATTATTTCATACTTCCATATAAAGCCATTTTATTTCCCGATTATCAATTTTTCTGTATATTGTTTTATATATTGAGTGTCACGATTACTTTTTGATTTGCTGCAGACCTATTTCTAAACGCCAGTAAACCTAATCTGTTGTTGCCATCCTATGAGATGAAGATACCGGCTAAATGTATGCCATTTGTCAGTTGCATAGTATATCTTTTGTTACTATTGACTGAATCGATGTGTCAGATGAAGAGACCAGACCATTTTTGGTACGGTCTTCTTCGAAGAATCTAGGTTTTATTCTGTTCCAGGCTTCAATTGAGACTTTTTTCCATGTAGGCTAGGCATCAACCATTGATTGTGTAAAAAATAAAACCATCAAACTAAGTCAAAGCAAAACTTGAGAATCTATGTCAAAAATTTTGATTTGCAATGTGTCACCAAGCTGTACACAAATTTATATTCCGAGTTTATTTTATCAAAATAGCAAATCTCAGCCAATGAGTAAAGGTGAAAAGATTTGTTTTCATGAACTTGTTTTGGAGTTTATCCGTTATTTCATACATTTATTTCAATATGAAGATATTTTGATTTTATAATCTCACTTTTTTCATATACTGAGCGTCAAAATTACTCATTAATTTGCTGCAAAGCTTTTTCTAAACACCAGAAACCTTAATTCATGGTGAATCATAGTCTTTTAAAAACTTAGTAAAACTAATCAATCTCGGTGCATAGATCATACAGATAGAGTGAATATCTCTTATTACTTGACTTACACATTACGGATTAAGACTTCTTGCACTTTAACATTCAGATAGTACTGACTGTACTTCATTAATGCAGCACATTTGAAAAACTTTCTAAATATTTACATTTCATATCCGCTGTTATGATAAATTTGCAGCCATCACTGTTTTAATTTCTTTTTTTTAATAATTCCTTGCATTTTGTATACTGCAAGAGCTACGGGCTCAAGATAAGGACAATAGGGGCTGTCATATTTTATTAAATCAACTTACATAGACTGTAACACCTGTTGACTTACTTCTTATGCAATATTTATCCACTTTTACTTTCATATGCTGTAAATGTTGTCTCCAGAACTATCTCCTCCCTGCCGTTTATTCAGAGAATTGAGCTTTGAGACAAGCTTGATTTATTGGCCAAATCTCTAATTGTCTCTTCAAATAACAAAGACAAACAATGAGTCAATTCAAGGTATCAGACTTTTACCGGAAATTTCCCATGGATGTTCTGTGTGGAATAGTCTGGCTACTCACTTACAACTGATGTAAGCGGAATGAGTTGAACTTTGTTTGGAGCAATTTTATGTTAACTCTGTTTTT
Source organism: Watersipora subatra (assembly GCF_963576615.1). Classification (NCBI taxonomy): domain Eukaryota; kingdom Metazoa; phylum Bryozoa; class Gymnolaemata; order Cheilostomatida; family Watersiporidae; genus Watersipora; species Watersipora subatra. Next base: position 55,802,488 of record NC_088712.1, on the reverse strand, counting down.
GTTTGAAAAGTGCCAATAATCTTTTTTATTATTTGGATTGACTGTGATGCTTTTGCTGAAAGATAATTTGTAGATTTTTTATCAATGATTTTAGAAGCTATTGTTTTTAGGTGTAGGAAACTTCCATTTCATACAAATCCCATTTTTGTTTTACAGGTAGCCATCAAAAAATTTATTTATTCAAACATTAGTTTAGAACAATAATTATGATTTGGGTATAATAGGTTTAGACAAAAGCTACCAATAACACTTTCTAACTAATAGGACATCAACTCTACTTCATGACATCAAGTTCTGACATAAAAGTAGATATCGATAATAGATGATGTTACATTTCGCTCAAGTAACAGATATGGCTTGTTCATTAAATATGTCCTTGGACCACCTAACTATATGCTTAACTAAAATATATACATGTCTACATTGGGATAATCCATTATAGGCTAATCATACATTTATACTGATCATATGATACTATTATTTAATTCACTATCCTGATAACGGCTGGTAGACCTTACTCTATAGTGTGAAAGACCAGAGGCTAGAGAAGCACCAAAAAATATATTGAAGACTAGCTAGAAAAATTTCCCCACAGTGATTTTGAAGGCAGTGTACAAATCTTAAACTCTTTGATAGGGAACTACAAGGCGTCTCGATAAGAGCCAGAGCCATGAGAAATCCTTAATAGTAACAGTTTATCTATACAAATGAATTTTAATGTTTCTTAGATTGTTGCTTTGTCGTTCCAACGTTCTATTATAGCCATAATGTTAGAGGAATAAAAAAACGCAATGCACTGAAATTAAATTCACACATTCCTTTTTGGAGACAAGCGCTAACCGATAGACTAAGCAACAACTTCACATGAACATGAAAGAACATGTACATCGTGCTAATTATGTAGCAAATATTCACAAAAAAGCTACGAAACAACTTGCCAATGCAACATTTTTTTACATGGACAAATGCAAGATAAGTAAGTGTCGTATCAGCATTGTTGCCCAGCCTGATATTCCGCAAGTAGTTTTATGCGAGTGTTGAAAATCTCGCTGCCGAGGGAACCAATGTGCCTATATCCAGGCAAACCTGTCTTGTGCACCTTTGCACATGTGTGCACTGCAAAAACTGAAACAGGGGTTCGAGAGAATAGCAATGGTGAGGATGATGACAAAAAATTTAAAAATTTGAACAAATAGTTAGAATGCACAATATTTTGAAGTCGTTTTGTAAGACTGGATATTAAAATGACTACGATTAATCACTATATTCACAGCTTTTGCTGCTTTCTTTTGATTTCCTATGATTCATAAGTGTCAGGTTATAAGACATAATTATAGAGCTTTTATTTGTAAAATAAAATAAAGCTATTTCATTATCAATATCCATTTGATTATTGTGACTAATTAATTAGATATTATAAATGATCAATAGAGTTACATATTAGAATAGTATAACTCATAAAATAAAATATATATAAAATCAAGTTAAATGCGAGCAAATGTTGTTACCATATAATATCAAGGTGTAGATCAACATTTCTGTCAGCAATTGTTATACCACTTTCATAAGGGTTAACAACTTTGTTTTTTGGAGAATCACAATTGTCTGCTACTGATATCAGATCAAGTCAGTTGCTACTTTGTGTCAGATGAAACGGTAAGTTTTATGGTAATGACTGAACTACCAGACTCACATACAAGGTTAGACAACTATAATATATAGATTGTTATCTTCAGCCACATTCTAGTGCTGTCTACAGTAAAAAGAAGGAGTCTCAATGACTAATTCAGTTTTTACTACTTTGGTTGTGGAAGACAGAATGTTCAAAAGCAGATCGAACAAGTGTTTACTCATCTTCTCTTTCAAGTTTAAGTGCTCATTCTTCTTTGTGCTGTTATATTAATTGAGACAGTGAGACTAATAAAGCTAGTTTACTAAATATAATCAATAATTTTAGAGTAAAAATCAATCAAGGTCAAGTAGAAATAGATTTTACAGTACAATGGTCATCCAATTCTGTGCTTGTTAAAAGTTTTAGTTTAAAAAAACTGGGCCTATTCATGTATATTTGATGATGGAACTAAAGATTTTTGTTCATGGTAAAAAATGAGTTATAATGTTTTCATAATCAGATCAAAGTTTGTCCATTTGTCTTATGCTAACTGCTTAGTCTCTGCAAAGTCCTAGTTAATCGTTAAAAGTGTTAGAAGCAAAAACCATTCCCTCACATGAGAATCTCAGATTGTCAGATTCATAGGCAATCACATTACCAGTACAGCACCTACAGTAGGCCTCTGGGCACTTTATTTGGTGATTCTCCATATACTGTTCACTCATGATGATCTCAAACATGGCACAGGACTGGCAGGCATGATCTTTTTTACAATGTATGCAAAACGTTACGACATCTGATCTGCATATATCACCACAACTAAACTGTATCTGTAGTTTACAAATACTTTAATGTATACCCAGGAACTAGTTAACCTCTACGGTTCTTTTACGAGGTGTCAGCCTCCTAAAAAATAAAAAGTGTAATGTTCAACTTATACAATTTACTAAAACAGCTTATAATTTTATGCATTTCACACAATTGCTCTTTTTAAATTTTGTCGAAATTTTGTTTAGCTTCTGCCTTACCTCCCCTGTTTCAGTTGAGCTGCTAAATGTAGCAACCATTCAGACTGTAGTTTAGTTCGTTTTTTGTGTGAATCTACCCGATAGTAAGTGATTATCATGATAAAGCAGTTCTCACATCTGTTAGAGATATACATCTGTATGTATACCTTACTTAACAATCTCCCATTTGTCTCATTATTTATATTATGTTTTGAACTTTACGATTTCTTGCACAGAATTTACCTGAAATAAATTTCCTCCATGAAAACTTCCATACACATGATGAATAGAAAAGTGGTTTAAAGAATATCATTCTTTTGTAATTAGCAAAATGGCATATTTATCCTTAAACTATTAGCTTTAACAGAAAGCTATGTTTAGCTTCATCATATTTCTTAATTAATATGGTAAAGCAGTTTCAATCTTTTAAACAATATATACAATGCATATAACATGAAGGGATATGTGCGTATGCATGCCTATCTGTGTACGTGTGTCCGCATTGCTTAACAGTATTTTGTCTTTTTCAACTTTTTTGATGTGTTTAGAATTTCCAAATCTGTTGAACATATAATGTACATGCCGCCACACACTTTCTAGATAAAGCATTATACACACAACATGACTTAAAGTTTATTTAAAACAAAGAATATTTGGTTAATAGCAATATAGCACGTTTATCTTTAGCTGTCATATTCGCTGGAAGGGCATATCTAGCATTTTCATCGCAGCTAAAAGCTGGTGATGTGGCACTACACATCTATGCCGCTCAACGCATGCACATATCTATTATCACGTGACTGCTTTTGAACATTTTGAATTGTTATTTTATTGTAAGGGCTTGCTCAGTGGCATTGGTTTTACAAAAATATAACACAACATAACTAACTCGCAGCTAGTGTACCTAGGTTGACCTATTAGTAAGTATAAACAGGGTGTGTTGAAGCTCTACAAATATAAAGTTAGCTTCATGCTCAATTCGCGTTGAATCCCTACAAACTAGTTTCATGCTCAATTCCAGGATACTTCAGCTGACCAATATTTGTTGTCAATCAAGTAGCAAACACCTTCAGCTATGATTGAACACTTATGTTTTGCTGTGTTCTGACATATCATAAATAAGCACCTGTTTTGAACCCTCAGGCTGCAACAGCTAGAAACTTACATACCTTCCTAGTCGAGCGACTATTCTATAGTTTCCTGTAATACATGTATAGGTAAAGGTGGGTCATCAGTTGACATTACCATAGACATAGCAATGCCCATAGAAAACTTATCCAAGCATTAGCTTTCCTTAAGGTTAACTGACATTGTTATGAATTACATTTATTTATGGCAATATAATCATCATATTTCATGTTTTAGCAAAAAATTCTCAAGATACCAAAAACAAAATACCTGTTTGAGGTTTAATGCTAACAAATGCAAGCCTCAAATTGTGATAATGAAGCATTTTTCTGCATGACAGGTCTATGGATTCCTATGTCACTACCGACAATTAGCCAATGTGAGACAAAAGGCATTTTTAACAAACGTGACGTACATGTATTTCCACCTGTATAGTTGCCACTTTCTATTTATCCAACATAGCCAAGAAAGATAGCATGAGTTTGAAGCAGATTTTAAAGGTTCTAGCAAAGTGCAATCTATTATTACAGGGACTATAGTCTAGTTGGTAGAGGGGGTCTGCGTGCACCCCCCGGAAATCAATTTCTAATTGATGTCTTCCTATGGGGAAAAATGTGTAGAAAACAGTTTGCTATGTTAAAAATTTGAAATATTGTCCCACGTGCCTATTTTATGCAAATTAAGCCGCCATTACATGAAAATACTAAAATCGCTATAACTCCGCCAATGCAACAGATAACTGCAAAAATAAGGTGTCTAGACCCAGGTTTTGAGGGTCTAGCATCAATATAAGACCAGTCTCATAGTGACCACATGTGTTCCTGACATGTAAGATATGCAAAATAGTGCCGCCATTACTGAAAAACCTATTTTTACCATATCTTTGCAAATGTTATAGCAATCGTGAAGAACGTGTTGTCTGTACCCTTGTTTTATGGGTTGATGTTTATTATTAGACTATATTTGAATGTGCCTTTTGCTTATTTGTTTTATTATAATGAGATATAGTCAGGTAATGAGAGATTCTGAGGGTACTTACCAATTAGTGTTTATTAAGCAGTGAAATATTTTTTATCATTTCATCATAGGTGGCAACACTTTACTGAATAGGAGAGGATGTGATTCATTGAATCCGTGTCATTTATATTGGATGAAGCAGTGTGTTTTTCAGCAATTTATGAATCATTCTAGGTTTATCTTTTCTAGGTTTATCATAATTTAGTCTGCTTATAGTCAGATAGGTAAAAGGTGTTTATATAATCTCTCAAGCTCTATTTGATAAGACAATTAATGCAATTACTTGCATGACTTAGTGTCATTGGTAGTAATATTTCAAAACACTTCATCAAGTTGGTTATAGGCCTATACTTCTCATTTCAGAGTAATAGTTTTGGTATAAGTTCGCCATCATGCCAAAGCGAAGGAATGCTGAATCTGCTAGCACTGAACGCACCAGCCTGAGCAAAAAGCCTGCTTCACCTGCACCTGTATGCATGCTTCATGTGTTATCCATCTCTGATCATGGGCCTTTTACCCCACTCAGTAGAATCAAAGGAACTGCATTTGATAAACTAAAGCACCTTCATGAAATCCGGGACCTGCGGCTCTGTCAGCCACATGCATCTCCCTATCGTATGCAGTCTGTATGCGACCAGATTCCTGAGACTGTCCCCGAGGACCTTGAAAATAATGGGTATCACCGTCAGTGTTATCAGCGGTTCTCTGGCAATCTGCATCTTATAGAAAATAAGACAACTGAGGAACCACAGGCATCCACCTCGCTATTGCATTCACCTCGTAGACATTCAACTGGACCTGTCTTTTCAGAGGAGTGCATTTTTTGTGAGAAAGTAGAGATCAAAGGTGCTGATCGAAAAACTGTACGACCTGTCCATTTCTCATCTTGGAGAAACAAGGAAAATGCATGGGAACAAATTGAATCGAGAGCTGAAAAAATGGGCATGTTTCGGCTTCATAGACGTGTGAAAAATGTAGACCTCTTTGCTGTAGAAGCAAAACATCACCCATCATGTTTGAGATCATTCCACACCGCATTTGCTAACTTTGAACGCGGGGTTAACAGAGCAAATGACCCAAAGCGTACTGAACACGCGAAGATTTCGGCCGCTTATGAGAAGGCACTGAATTTTGTACGGGAGCACATTCGAACTCATGTCATCCAACGGAATGAAGTCCTGCGTCTAACATCATTGCGCTTGCTCTATATTGAAGAACTGAAACGCAATGGGCAGGAGAATGAAAACTACCGCTCAGAGAAACTCCTGAAATGTCTACAAAATGATTCAATCAAGGAGCATGTGTCCTTTCTGAAGGTTGATCATGACAAACTTGATGCAATTTCATTTTGGCTTGTGTACAATTCCAATATTTCGGTTTACGATGCTTTAGCACAAGCTTACACGCTTGGTAGCAAAGACAAATACCAAAACGCTGCTCTGCTTCTTCGCAGTAATATTCTACAGGCTTACAAAGACTCCAAAGTCCTCCCATGGCCGCCAACATTAGATGATATGGACCTCAGCTGTGATGATCTACTACCATCTGATCTCATTCGTTTTCTAAGCATGGTGATGTCAGGAAAAGAAGACATAGATACAAGTGAAAAGATGAAGCGACTGGTATTCTCCATTGGGCAAGACATTTGCTGTGCAGTGTCAGATGGAAAATGGAAATTACCAAAGCACATGCTACTGTGTGTGACCGTTCGACACTTGTTTCGTAGCAAGCAGCTCACCAAGATATTGCACCGACTTGGTCACTCCGAGACATATGATTTTGGTTTAGAGATGGAAACTGCACTGGCCAAGGTCCTGGATGAGGTATCAACCTATCTCACAGCCCAGATTGTGACATGAGAGGGCAACATGGTATTTCATTGTGAGTGGGACAACCTCAACAAAACTACAACGAATGTTCATGGCAGCAATATTGTCAACAGTGCTGGGGGAATCATGGTACAGGAGGTCAAGCCTGGGATCCAAAATTCAAATGTCCGAATGCTTCCAATGATGGATAAATCCAAACAGCGTAGCTTGAAAGTTGATACACCAGAAACCCTCCCACCCCTGCACTTTACTCGTATTGGACCAGTGTTTCCAGATGGCTCTTCATTCACACCACCTGTTAAAAATGAAACAGTTTATACTACCAAAAAAGAAGAGTACTACGTCTGGCTCTTCAGCAGGTATATTGGAAGCAGTGGTGAACAGCCTGTGCCTGGACTAGGGGGGTTCATCTCTGCAACTGGAACTCCGCCACCAAGGAAATCAACTGTTGACTACTTTACACCCATTCATCAACCAATAACTGACAACACAGTCGTTCGTGAGCTACAGAAGCGGTCTGAGGCAGCCACAGCCGAGGTGGGTCAGAAATGGGTCCTCAATACATTTGACCTTGGCGTTTGCATGAAGGCACTCCCCATTATTTGGCGTTGGCCAGAAGAGTTTGCCAAACATGTTGTAATGATTGGCCCCTTTCACACATCCATGAACTTCATCGGCATGCTCACAGGCCACAAAATGAAGGGTTCAGGATACACTGAGATTCTCTTAGAGGCACAGCTTGTGACGAGTGGATCCATAAAAGGTGTTCTTAGCGGAAAAGCATATGCCAAGTCCCTGTTTTGCATTAAAACTGTTTGCGAAGCAATGGAAAGGCTGTTGATTGAACAGTTTGCTGAGGAAGAGAACACATTGATGATTGACAATCCTTCCACACTACTGGAGATTATCGAGTCATGCAACCGGGAGAACCTTGAGGACGCACTCAAAGATGACTCCACTATGAACCTTATCAGAAAGTATCAAGCCTACGAGGACAAAGTACGCCAGGGTCACTTGGGAAAGACTGCTACTTTCTGGATGTCCTTTGTTGATCAATGTCATCTCGTCTTCATGCTGCTTTACTCCGTTAAAACCAACAACCTTCAGCTGTTCCACTTCTGTAATGGAGAGATGGCACCACTCTTCTTTGCATTTGATGGGCAGAACTATTCAAGGTTTGTTGAACATGTATTTCATCTCCTTGTTTCTTTGATAACTATAGAATGCCGAAATATACAAGTTGACTTATACAACCAAATACAGTGTCAGCATAAACACAAACACAAACATGTTCCCACAAGTCTCTGTCTCCCTATTTTACAGGTACCTTGTTTGGTTGGAAGTCTATCTAACAAACATGGAGTAGATACACCCAGGGGCAAAAGACCTACTAACCAAGGGTGGACTCGCGGTGGCAAGATCGATGATACCTGGGGCACTCAGTGCAGTTGACAAAACTATGGAGGAAACATTCATGCGGTTCGCCAAATCATCAGGTATAGTACCTGGTTCATTGAATGGCATAAACAATTATCATATTGATACATGTACACAGATGAAAACTTGGTTTTATACTTTTCAGGTGGCTTTGCTGGACTGTACAGTCAATTTGGGGCATACCAGAGGTGGTGTCGCACAACTTCCACGTGGGCCCAGTTTCATGAAAAGACCCTTGAAATGGCTGGCCTTCTTGACGATCCTGACTGCCCAAGGGCTGGGAGGCATCGCGAGCTTGAGAAGGCAGAGATAAAGAAGAGTGAGAAAGCTGTTCAAAGAGTCATCACTGCTGTCAGAAACTTCACGAATCCATTCACAATCCCAGATAAGGACAGGCTCTACTCCTTAGCCTCTGGTTCTCCTACATCCAAGGATGTTGAGAGGGATGTGCTGGAAGCTGACGCTGTAGAAAAAGCTGCAAAGGCTGACTTTATTACACGTTTGCAGAGCGGCCACCAAGGAAGCTTCTTCGACCCAATCAAAAGGAAGAAACTCAAGACCATGGAGGCATGCAACAAGAAGATCAAGCTCACATCATCGCAAGGAAAGGTAAGTTTATATTTCATTGAGCAAGTTATGTATTGTTAAGGGACTTTTGTACAATCTGTATTACAATATAAAATTATAATATATATTGTTATTTCAGGTCATACAGTATCAGGAGCAAAGCAATGTTGCATTCCTTCTCCTTGTGAAGTCACAATGCCTAGATGAACCAATTGACTTGGATGAACTCATGAAGTACAGCCTGATGCCAGTGCCTCCAAGTATTGGAACATCAGATGGATTTTTTGCGAAGACCAACAAAGCCACCATTCTGCACTACCTGATGGAAGAGTTCAACCAAGATGAGCTGCCTTATCCAAAGGATGCCCTATTCATCCAAGATGGAATGGCACTTCTCCATGTCCTTTCTAACTTGCCCCCGACCTGTGGGGAGATCTGCCTTCAGATACTTGACCAGATGATTGCCAAAAAACATTTCTTGTTCTCAACTGACAGCTATTTTCCAGAATCCATCAAAGCTCAGGAAAGACTTCGACGTGGCAGCTCAGAGAGGATCATTCTTGCCGGACCAGCAACAAGAAAGCCATACGACTTCAAGGTGTTCCTTGCAAATGATGACAACAAGAAGCAGCTCTGTCAACTCATGCTGCAGGTATGGAGTGGCCAACAGGCGGCATCTAGACTGGAGAGAACCGAGATGGCAGTACTGATTGTCGAGGGGAGAGCTCATCAGTTCGTTTCCAAAGAAGGCAAGGTATGTGAAATTGCACCTTTATTTTTAGGATGACTACATTCATTTACATGTTAATCCAAAATATGCTCAATGACCTTTTTTGTTTCAGGTCGAGGTGCTTGAGATGCCCACTATATACAGTAACCAGAAAGAGACAGATACGAGAGTGGTGTTGTACCTACATCATGCTGCTGCTCTTGGTTACAAGAATGCTGTGGTTAAAACCCCTGACACGGATATCTTTGTGATTCTACTCTACCATGCCCATGCTATCAAACTGACTGTGTACCTTGATACAGGATCAAAAAAGCAACGTCAGCTCATCAATGTATCTGAGCTTGCACAATCATTAAGGGAGGACTACTGTGCTACCCTTCTTGGCTTCTATGTCTTCACTGGGAAGGATTGTACCAGTGCTTTCAAAGGAAAAGGGAAGGTCGGTCCACTAAAGAAGCTTGAGAAGAACCCGAGATTCCACAAGGTGTTCAGAGAACTTGGGAATGACTAGAGCATAAATGGCCTAATGTTGAACCAATTAGAACAATTCACTTGCTTGATGTACAGCCAAAGTCGTGATTTGTCTGTGGATGCCGTCCGATCTAAGATGCTTCGAAAGATGGTAGGAGAAAATGAAAAATTAACATTGAAATCTAAGGTGGACTTTGCTCGCCTCCCTCCATGTCTTTCAGCATTGAAGCCCCATGTCCAGCGTGTGAACCACCGGGTTTGTTTGTACAAACGAGCTAACGAACCCATTTGCGAAAAGCCAAACCCCTACGACGAGGGCCAGGGATGGATAAAGACAGAAGAAGGCATGCTGGAACCATTGTGGTCATGTGGTCCAGTACTACCTACCTCACTAGTTGATCTCCTTGAAACTATTGATGATCAGGAGGAAGCAGAAGATAATTGCGAAGACGAAGAAACAGATTCATTTGACTTCGACAGCGATGAAAGCGATGACGATTGAAGCTTGTGATGACAGGGAACATTTAGATGATTTCCAGAAGCATCTATATCTTAATTTTTTTTTCTTCTTAATGTGCAAATGACACTTGTGATGAAAAAACAACTGGTCTTATGATGTTCTTTCACCCTTAAAATACGAGTACAGGCAACACGTTCTTCACGATTGCTATAACATTTGCAAAGATATGGTAAAAATAGGTTTTTCAGTAATGGCGGCACTAATTTGCATATCTTACATGTCAGGAACACATGTGGTCACTATGAGACTGGTCTTATATTGATGCTAGACCCTCAAAACCTGGGTCTAGACACCTTATTTTTCCAGTTATCTGTTGTATTGGCGGAGTTATAGCGATTTTAGTATTTTCATGTAATGGCGGCTTAATTTGCATAAAAAAGGCACGTGGGACAATATTTCAAATTTTTAACATAGCAAACCGTTTTCTACACATTTTCCCCATAGGAAGACACCAATTAGAAATTAATTTTCGGGGGGTGCACGCAGACCCCCTCTACCAACTGTACTACTATGTAAGTAAACCGATGTGTTGAGCATACGTAAGTTTCTTCTTGTACAAAAACTGAAAAATATTGTAACATAATTATCTGCAAAAATTGCTATTCTCACAAGTAATCTGCTGAAAACCTATTAATTTATGACCTGCTTTGCTGATTAATAATTATATCTGGACAATTATTTACGACTTAGTTGAAACAATGAAACACACTATATTAATCACAAAATGTCAGAGATATTTCAGGTCAATATTTTGCTGACTGCAATCTTTCTGGTCATTTTCGCACCATGAAAATGTTGATAAAGTCTTGTGTTTTGGCGACTTACGCTAATAATTTTCTAACCTCAATATGTAATGTTATCTGCTGAATTTCATATGATTATATTGTGTGCTGTCAGTTAACCTTTGAGAACTTAATTGGTCATTATTAGCATGAAAATCATATAGACTGAAGGTTAAGTCTCATGACCAAGCTGAACTGTTAACTTTTTATGTTACTAATTTTAGTTGGTAAAAGACTTGTGTATTTTGCCACTATCTTTTTGTCTTGCCAGAAGTCTGTCAGTTGCTTAATCTAGCGTAATAGGCAAAAGCAATAGTAGTTGATGACCAACCCTTTTGTTTATAAATAGCCCTGTCTACAAGTCCGGTGCTTTTTATCATTTGACATGGGAAATAGTAGACAGATCTTTGTTATTAAAGATGAACTTTCACACAATTTTGGTAGATTTTATTACCAAGTATCTGTATTATTGATTTGATTTGTAATTGTCTTTGATATTTGAAGTGATATTTTTGTCAGAATAAGCCAAGAACATTTCTGCAAAATATGATAATGTCTGAAATCTGCTAATAAACAATATCACGATGCGGCATCTGTAAATGTAAAAAAAACCGACATACCAGACCCGAGTCGGCAGCAACTAAAACACAACAGCTAATATCAACTGCAGCAGCGATAGCAAATAAGTATGACATTTTACATGGTTTGTATCTGGGCATTTTTAATGTAAAAAAAGATGAAAGGCTGGTAAAACATCCTGACAATGATTAAAAATATGAACACTTTCTCATAGTCTCTTAAAGTCTTGTGTAAGTTTATCTTTAAATGTTAGTCTTGTATATTTGAAAGCTAAACAGCAACTGACTTACTACATAAGTGAGACAAGAGAGTAAAAGGAATATTACATAACAATTACATAACAGGTGAGTAAGTCAATATGAACAAAGAGTATGACAACAGCTATATATAAATACAAGATAATGACGGTAGTCAAAGTCAAAAACTAGTACATATTCAACACTCCCACATAGTTTTGACATGCACACTTATTAATCTGTTAGCCCCATGTTCTGCCGATGTACTACAAAGCGGTCTCTGCATAGGGGTTTAGTTAAGATATCGGCAGTCATATCAGCGGATGGACAGTATTTAATAAGAATGTGTCCATTTGCAACAGCTTCTCTCAGAAAGTGATATTTGATGTCAATATGTTTTGTTCGGGATTTTGTTGCGGTGTTCTTAGCTATAGCGATTGCTGCTTGATTGTCAACCATGCATGTTGTAGGCATATGAGCATCCTTGCCATCAATGTCATTGAGTAACTTATGTAACCACATTGCTTCTTGTTTTGCATGAAATAACGAGACGTATTCAGCTTCTGCCGTTGAGACGGCTACAGTATTTCGACGTTTGCTTTGCCAGCTTACAGCTCCACCTGACATTAGAAACACATTACCTGAAGTAGAAGATCGATTATCTAAGTCTCCAGCCCAGTTTGCATCGGAATAACCGATGACTTTAGCTTCATCTGACTTGTTGTAGCAAAGTTTAGTTGTCAGTGTTCCTTTGATATAGCGTATGATTCGCTTTACAGCAGTAAGATGAGCTTCTGTTAGACATGAGTTGTACTTTGACACTTCACTTACTGCTTGTGCTATATCTGGATGTGTTGCAACTGAAGCATATAAAAGTGAACCAACCATTGCTGGATACTTTTTTGAATCTACAGGCTTACTGATTCCATCATTTTTTATGAGTTTAACATTTATGTCTGCAGGTGTGGATACCGGGTTTGAGTCTTGCATACCAAAGCGATTGATGACTTGCTGGAGATAGTACTGTTGATCTAGAGATATTGAAGATTCGTGTTGATCAATATTAACTCCCAAGTAATAGTGCAGTGGTCCTAAGTCTTTCATTTTAAACTGATTTGAGAGAGTATGCTTCACTTGCATTAATGATGCATCGTCATCACTCATTATAATGAGATCGTCAACGTATACAGCCATTATAGTTTTGATGCCTGAATTGCTATCCCTAACATATACACATGGGTCAGTAGTGGACTGACAAAAATCTATAGACTTCAGAAAACTATCTAGAGCAAGATTCCAGCATCTAGGGGATTGCTTCAGTCCATAAATAGACTTGTTGAGTTTACACACAAGATGTTCAGATCCAGGTTTAATAAAACCTTCTGGTTGAGACATGTAGACTTCTTCATCAAGTCTGCCATTCAAAAAAGCAGTTACAACGTCCATTTGATGAATGTACATGTTGCGACTAAGACCATATGCCAGTAGCGTACGAACTGTTGCAAAACCAACAACAGGTGAGAATGTCTCATGATATTCTATTCCATGCAGCTGTGAATAACCCTTAGCCACTAGACGACTTTTGAATCGCTCTACAGTTCCGTCACCTCGATGTTTAGTTTTAAACACCCACTTGCATCCAACAGCACTACGTCCTTGAGGTAACTCTGTAAGATTCCAGGTATTATTATCTATCAGTGACTGATACTCACACCTAGCAGCTTCTATCCATTCCTTATGTTGAGAGCTTTGTTTTGCCTCTGAGAATGTCTCTGGTTCAATTATGTGACCAGCTTGATGAGCGACGTGTTGAGCCTGGCTTACATACTCATCAATTCCATAGCGAACCGGAGGTCTACGTTTGCGAGCAGATATGCGTCGCTGTTGCCCTTCACCAGTGTATTGTCCAGATAGGTTTGGAGTTGTCTGTTCATTTACTGAATGTTCAACAAGAATAGATTTCTGCTTTGTATATTGGTCACATGATGGTTTAACGGTATTTGTAAAGTTTGTTTCATCAAATACCACGTCTCGCCTAGTAGTGACTTTACTAGTCGATTCATCAAGCAGGCGGTATGCCTTTGACTGTTTGCTGTATCCTATAAACCTTAGCTTCTGGCACTTCTTGTCAAGTTTCTGTCGCATTTGATCTGGAACATGAGCATAAGCAATACATCCAAACACCCTTAGATTGTCTATGTTGGGTTTGCGTTCATACCACTTCTCATACGGTGTGAGATCATTCTTGTGTGAAGAAGTAGGAAGCCGATTTCTAACTTAGGCAGCAGTAGAAATGGCCTCAGCCCAGTATTGCTTTGACAATTTAGCATGGCACAACATTGAACGTGCTGCTTCACACAGAGTTCTATTCATTCGCTCAGCAACACCATTTTGTTCCGGTGAGTAAGCTGATGTGAGTTCATGATGAATACCTTTAGATTTCAAGTAGTCGGTAAATTCTTGAGACAAGTATTCACCACCTCTATCTGATCTCAGTGTTTTAATGGTTTTTCCAGATTGGTTGGTTGTATGTGCTTCAAACTCTTTGAACTTCTCAGGTACCTCAGATTTGTTTCTAAAAAAATACACATCACAGCATCTAGAAAAATCGTCTATAAAGGTAACAAAGTATTTTCTACCTCCAATTGATTCTGTTTCAATTGTACAAACGTCAGAATGCACTAGTTCCAGCTTCTGGGTAGCCTTGATATCTCCCACAGGTTTGAAGGGTTTACGAGTCATCTTTCCTTCAGCACAGCCTTCACAAAAAGAAATATCTATTGCAGGTAAGCTTGTAGCACAGACTATATTTCCTTTACTCAGTTTTCTCAGAGTAGTGCTATTTACATGTACTAGACGTTGATGCCAAATCTCTGCGCTAGCAGTGTTTGCATATTGAGTTTCAGTTTGTACACAGTCTAGACTGAACAGCTTATTAGCTAGTGATCCCATGGCCCTAACTCGACCACTAGCATCCTTAATCCAACATTGAGTATGGCCGAACTGAACAATGTAGCCTTTCTGAGTGGCAGCTCGAACTGAAAATAAACTGCTTGTTAGCTGAGGGACATGAAGTACATTGTAAAATGCAGATGCACATTGAACTCTACGATTGAGCTTTAGCATCACTTTTACAACACCAACTCCCACAGCTTCAACTGTTCGACCATCACCTAGGCTGACTATTGCTATTTGTTCTAGCTTCTTGTAGCTATTAAAACTTTCCCTGTTAGGTGTCATATGACACGATGCTCCCGAGTCAATTAGCCAGGAAGAGCTACAGTGCAATGAAGATGTATTGCTATGATGAGTGATAAATGTAAATTCATTGCCTACACAGCCATTGTCATTTTTACGTTCAAAATGGTTTTGCAGCCGCTTCCATGCTACATCAGGTGCTTCTGTATCTGTTATTAAGTAGAGAAGTAATTATTATTCAGTACTAACAGATAGAGCAATTACTGAGAAAGCCTTACGATACCTGGATTTAAAAGCAGTTTTCAGCGCTTGATCAGCTGAACCTTCTGGTGCTTTCTCAGTACCATCCACGATATCGTATAGATCCTTTAGCAGCAAAATGTGTTTCATCTGGAACTTCCATGTCTGATAGTTCTGACTTTCCAACTTATCTATTGTCCATTTATCACTATCTATTGTAGAATGAGAGGTAGAATCTATGTTCTGGTTCAGTAGTGCTTGTTTCACTGTTCATGGTATCAATAGTTTAACTCCTGGTTCACCAGTCGTTGGTCAGTCAGTATAATAGCCGATCACCCTTTTTCTGGTATCAAACTCATGTACAGCTTCTTTGTTTGCCTGCCTGGGCCCATAACCTGTTAGTCTTGTATATTTGAAAGCTAAACAGCAACTGACTTACTACATAAGTGAGACAAGAGAGTAAAAGGAATATTACATAACAATTACATAACAGGTGAGTAAGTCAATATGAACAAAGAGTATGACAACAGCTATATATAAATGCAAGATAATGACGGTAGTCAAAGTCAAAAACTAGTACATATTCAACATTAAATATATGAACACTTTTTATACATTCGACAAATGCAATTGCAAAAGCTTGGGCGAGGGCATCATAGTAACTAAGATTTGCCCCTGATGTTGTCTTAAACAATTTCAGTTTGGTGTTAACTTGACCTGTTAGAGTTGTGAAACTGGAATTAGTGTTAAAGTCTTCAGACTCCTTTCTTAGTCTTTTTACAACGGCAATCATTGTTAGAATAGTTGAAATGGTGGTTGGTGACTGCAACAAGTTTTATGGGGTATGCTAATTTTCATATCTTTGTCTGAATAGATGTATTTCAATGATTTCACACATACACGTATGTATTTCTATAATAGAAAATACCACTTTCCCGTTCCATGTTTTTATCCTGGCATGATATTAGTTTTTTTTACCTCACTATCTTTTTTCAAGATTCATCTCTCAATGACTATCCAGTGGGCGGCTTATCACGTTGTCATATGTACTGTAGCTTGTAATTAGAAGTTTTGCTAAGTTCAGCAATTCCAATTTAACACAGTTTTTTGGTTAACAAGATTTACAGGTGGATCAGCCATTTTTTTCAATTTGAAGCTTGTATTTTTGAAATCCATCTATTTTTTGATTTACCAGAAGCAGTTGATAAAGCAGTAAAACTTTGGCACCTCCACATCCTTAATCGTGCTGGTTGAAACACTCTGCATCAACTACATTTGCATTAAAGCTAGGCAGGTATTCGCATTGCTAATTTCAAGGAATGCAATTTAGCACAGTTTTTTAGGTTTTAGGTATTCCGAGTTGCGGGTGGAATAGCCACGCCCTTATCTATAAGTTGCAGGTGTATAGCTGCCCTATATTGTTTTAGAGAAAGTGGTTACTAAGCTTTAGTTCCTTCAGAATGTTTGGCTACAATTGGTTGTCGCTACCCTAATTAATCAGCTTTCCGTAAAAGCTAATCAAATTAGCTTTGCAAAAGAAGCTATCTGCATGGTATGTAAGGATGAGACTTACCGCTGAATTGGTATGTTTGATTAGTATCCCTACTGGTCAGCACCCTTTGTCAGAGGCTTTGGCTCTATTATCAGCCTGGTTTCTGTCATCGCATTCTGCATTCTACGTATCTATGATCTAGGACATCTTAAACTTCTTCACCGGCTAAACAGTGTGTGGGCCAAGCAACCGTGCCGTCATTCATAACTGAATGCTAGCGATGGTACCCACACTAGACGACCACCATTGTTATAGCATAGACTAGCCGTTGCATAAATATATGGCTTAGTCTGAGTTATATCTATGGTGAGCTCGGTCTGCTTTTCTCAGCACAAACTCTAGCATCTTCAGAACTGCAGAAGTATATTCATCTATTTCTTAGTGAGTTTTACACCAACTGGCTTTATTAACTAGTTTATTTTCTAGTCCATGTGTCAAGTTTATCTACATTTACAAGCTATCTACATTTTGCTAGCATACATAGAAAACTTAAAAATGGTGTTGAGGATTGCTTAAAAGCTGCATGATTTGCTGCTGCCTTGAAAAACAAAGAGTTGTTGTTTTTTTGAGAAATGGCTAAACATGATATGCAACTGGTCTTTTAGGTTCATTGGATTGTGGTTACATAACTGGGTGCAATGAGGTGTTCAAATGGGTACACAAATTGGTAAAGTGAACTGAATAAATGGGCACATGATTTGTTAAAGTTAGATGTTGAGATGGGTTCAGTGAGTGTTCAATTTTGATTGCGAACCCAGCAAAATTGAAGGAAAAACCGGAACTTTTTGCCATAACTGTGGTACATGGGGCACCATATTGAGTAAAGTTAGGAGACAATAGATAGGCATGTGACAATACATTTGCAAAAACTGTTTAAAGAGATATCCATAAGTATATTAATGTCTCAAGGCATGGTAACCCATTACTTGGTTTGTTATATCAAACATGTTGACTGTATGCAAAAAAAGTTAAATTGAATTACCATGTAAGCTGCATAGTGCTGAATTGGCATGTAGTAGATAGCACCTATGTGTATATCCTACAATAGAGCCAGCAATACCAGTGTGTTAAGGTAAAAACTAGCTTTTATGTGGTTCGCTTCTCAGAAAATGAGTAAACAACTACCTATACGGAAGTGAGCAAAATATCTGCAAATCATATTTAGATAGAAATTTACTGACTCATATATAACCACATTTCATGGCCTTTAATTTTAATTAAAGCTGGTTCGATCATTTAAAGTCCTTGGAACTAAAAGGAACCAGTCCAAATGATGAACCTAATACTACACATACATCAGGGAATGCCTTCTTCAGGAAATGTCACTTCTAACATAATAGTTACAATTTTCATCTATTGATATTACATCTATTTACTAATATATGGTCATTGCTCATAGCCTATATCTATCGGCATTGCATCTATTGACATATATATGCTCATTGTTTATAACCTACAATCATTTACATTACATCTATTGATGTATCAATGTTCATTGCTCATAGCCTCGATCCATTTTCATCGCAGCTGTTGACTTATCCATAATTATGACTCATAGCGTACAATTATTTATGCTACATCTATTGGTGTATCCGTGTTCATTGCATTTAGCAGACGTCTATCGGCGTTTATCTCACTGTGAACAATCATCGTCTGTAGTAGCAATTGTTCATGAGAGACTGGTTTGCTGATTAAAAAGTTAGTAGTAAAATTTTTTGGATTGTTATGAATGTTACAGGTCAAAACTTCTAAAGCTGTTTTTACTTGCGGTACCATATTGTACTTTCTTAACTAGATTTGTCATGTATTTACTGGTAAATTAAGGTAGAGTGAATATTTTTTTGCAGAGGCCACTGAAACGATAATGACTAACGATAACCTAGATATTGTCAAAAAATCACGAATAAAAGTGTACACTGTGACAGCATGAATTGCTGCCAGCTATGGAGAACAAGCTATCAAAGCTAGTTCCTCATCTAATCAAGGGTTTAACTGTTATTGTGCTTAGTGTTTCATCCAATTAATAGTTTAACAGTTATTAATGTCAGTCTTACATCCAATAATGTGTTCACGGCTTTTGATGTCAATCTTATCATCCAATGAAATGTTCAACTGTTATTGATGCCATTCCCTGGTTACTAAGCTGAATGAACAAATAAAACAACCCAAATACCTTGTTACTAAGTTGAATAGGTTGTGCCAGAGAAGGATTATCCTGTAAATACTTGTTCATATATAGCTTAAAAACCTCTTTGTCGTTATGGTGTTTATCTTGCTTGCATTTCTATTAAAGACTATAAGGGCATAGGGTATCAGAATATATGAGATACTTTTCATAGCAGGATCACCGAAAGGACCAATTATTAATGCAATACAGCCACACATCATTTTTTTCATGACCAAGATATACTGGTCTTGTCCAGGTTGGTGAGAAATGAGCCAGCTGCTTCTGATGGTATCAAGAAAACCCCTGTTTAGTTTGTATTTGCTGTAAAATCATTCCTAACGTATTTGGTGATGTCGGACCGAAAGTTGCAAAACATGTTGTGTTAGAGTGAATCTCATAGAAATATTTTATATATGTCATTTAACTTGTTACACAGTTATTTACACATTGCATTAAATTAACTAAGCTGTATAAACCATGTCAAATTCTTAATTAAAATATCTCAATTTTTATCGTTAATTTACATTGGAGACAAATTATTGAAATGTTTGCTTGGCAATATGTAGTTCAGAATTCGAGGTAGTGCTCGACGTGCATGTTGCAACATACTGTAAAAGGCCTATATATTAGATAAACAGGAATGTAACATAATTTAATAGTTTTGTTATTTTTTACCTTGTTTTTAGTTATATCTTACTTTTTTGTTTCAACTCCCAAAACTCCTATGTTTTATATGATGGATATTCCACATTAAATTAATAAGTAAACAAAATTAATTTTTGATTAAATCTGTAACTTTACTCAAGTCTCACCTCTTGTGTTTTAAATTTTCTGTCGAGGTGATGTTGTGTAATGTTTGACTGTACGTGCATGTGGCACATTTGTGATAACATTTATTTCCCATCCTGGTAAAACAGTGTGTGGTTTGATTGTTACAAAATCTGAGGCTGAGCTGCATGTTTGCGCTACGATATTTTTGCTACCAGGTTTGTGTTCTAACAGTTTTTCACTAGCATCCTTAGGTGTATTATTTTGTTTGTATTACAGGTTCTTAACACTATAGAAAGATATATTAATATCAAGCAGTCTGTACAGGTACTTTATCTCTATAATTGTTGACATTGCTTGAAGTTAACCTATATTATCTATTTTAGAGCTGTTCTATATCAACCAGTCAGCATGGGGCTGTTATAGAGCTGTTGTTTGAAAAGCTGTTTATAAAGTAATCGTTGATACAATTATACTTCTTCTGAGGAGTGTTTTACTTTAACAGAAAAACAGCTCGCTAAAATTGGAAAACAGATATGTAGTCACGCCTTTAAATGATGCAGCTAGATATGACCATGAAAAGCCTTTGTCTAATCTCCTGGTTAGTGTAAGTCTACAGCAACAACAAGAGCTGCTTCAAATCACAAACGCAAAAGAGAAGTCAATTCAAAATACCAAACAGTTACCTAAAAATTTCTATGTATATTCTTTGTGGAATACGTTGGCCGTTCATTTATGATTCTTATAAGCAGCATGAGTTGATCTTTATTATGACAATTTTATGTTAACTCGGTTTTTGCTTGAAAAATGCTAATAAATCTTTTTTGAATACTTAGATTGATTGTAATGTTTATGCTGAAAGTTTATTTATGGTTTCTTTGTCAACGATCTTATAAGCTTTATTTTTAGGTGTAAAATACCTCTATTTTACCCAATGCCAAATTTTAGTGCTACATGGAGCCATGAAAACATTTTTTTTTATTTAAACGATAGTTTGGAGCAATAAGCATGACTTCTTGTAAAGTATGATTGGCTAATAATTGGTTTAGGCAAAAGCTACTAATAATGCTTTCTAGTAATCAGAGATCCATTCTACTTCAAGACATCAAGTTCTGACATGAAGTTAGATATTGATAGTGGATGCGGTTGCATTGAACTAAAATAATATATAAGAGCTTTCTATTAATTATGTCCTTGGATCACCTAAATTTTTGCTTAACTAAAATATCTACATCTCTACATTGTGATAAATCAATATAGACTAATCATATAATTACACTAACCATTTACTATTACTACATTCAATACTGTGATAGTCACTGGTAAACCTCACACTAGTGTGAAATACCACAGGCTAGATAAGCACCAGAAAAATTTATTGAAGATCAGCTAGACAAGGTTCCGCTAGAGGGATCTTTACCAGGCATCTCAATATGAGCAGGAGTCATGAGAAATCCTTAATAGTAATAGTTCATTTATACAAATAAATCTTAATGTTTGTTAGTTTGTTGCCCTGTTGTCCCAATGTCCTATTATAGCCATAATGTTAGAGGAATGAGAAAAACACTTTGCACATTAAGTTTACACATTCATTTTTGGGGGCAGGCACTCACCAATACACTAAGCAACAACCTCATCATAAACATGAAAGAACATGTACATTGTGCCAATTATGTAGCCGATATTTACATAGACACAGGAACACAACTTGCCGATGGAACTTTTCTTTTTTTACATGGGTGAATACTAAATAAGCGAGTGTCATATCAGTACTGTTGCACAGCTTGATATTATGCAAGTAGTTTTATGCGAGTGTTAAAAATCTCGCTGCCGAGGGAACCAACGTGCCTGTATCAAGGCAAAGCTGTCTTGTGCACCTTTGTACATGTGTGCACTGCAAAAAGTTGAAACAGGAGTGCAAGAGCATAGTGATGGTGGAAATGATTATAAAAAACTTAAAAGTTCGAACAAATTGAATGCGCAATATTTTCAAGTAATTTTGTAAGAATGCATATTAGCATTATTACTATTAGTCATCAGATTTACAGTGTTTGTAGATTTCTTTTAATTTTCCATGATGTATCAGTGTCAGGTTATGGAGCTTTTTTTATAAATTAAAGTTAAAGCTATTTGATTATCAATATGAATAGGATTAATTTAACTAATCTCTTAGATTATTTAAATGATTAACATAATTACATATTAAAATAATATTGTTTATATAATAAAATGTATATTAATTTGTATTCAAACATAAACAAAAGTTGTTACCATATAATATCAGTATGTAGATCAAAATTTCTGTGAGTAGTTGTTATACCACTGTCACAGGGCAGACAACCCTGTTTTTTTGAGAATCACAGTTGTCTGAAACCGATATGAGGTTGGTTACAGTTGGTAGTTTGTTGCAAAAGAAGTGGCAAGTTTTATGGCAATCCTTGAAAAACCAGTCTCACATACAAGGTTACACAGCTAAACTTGAGTTGTTATCCTCAGCGTCCTTCTAGTGTTGTCTGCAGCAAAGATAAGGAGTCTCAATTGACTAATTCTGTTTCACAGCTTTGGTTGTAGAAGTCAGAATGTGCAAACACAAATCAAAGAAGTGTTTACTCATCTATTCCTATAAGTTTAAATGCTCATTCTTCTTTGTGCTGTTATATTGATTGTGATGGTGAGACTAATAAAGATATTTTATGAAATATCATCAATACTGTTAAAGTAATAATCAGTCAAGGTCAAGTGGGATCAGATTTTACAGTACAACGGTCATTCACTTCTGTACTTGTGAGAATTATTAATTTGTTTTTAAAAAACAAAATTGGCATCTTCATGTATATTTAAGGATGGAACAAAATATTTGTTTCATTGTAAAACAATGAGTTATAATTTTTGTATCAAATGATCAGTTTTGTACATTTGTGTTATGCTAAATGCTTAGTCTCTGTGAAATCTTAGTTAGATGCTAAACGCGTTACTAAAGAAGATTCCCTCGCATGAAAATATCATATTGTCAGAATGATAGGCAACCCACTACCAGTACAGCACTAGGGCTTCTTATCAGTTTATGGGGTAATTCTCTATGTACTGATTACTTATGATGATTTCATACATGTCACAAGACTGTCAAGTGTACTCTTCTGTACACTCTTCTGTCTCCAGAACATTATAAAATTTGATCTGCGTATCTCACCACGTCTCAGCTGTATAAGTAGTTTACAAATACATTAATGAACACCAGATGCTGATTAAACTTTACGTTTTTTATGAGGTTTCAGCCTTCTAAAAATAAAAAGTTTATCATCCAAATTAGACAATTTACTACAACTTTTAGTTTTATGCTATTCATACAGTTGCTTTTTTCAAAATCTGTCAAAACCTATTTCACCTTTTGCCTTTCTCTCTCCTGTTTCAGTTGTGCTTCCAAATGTAGCAACTGTTCAGACTGTAGTTTAGTTTACTTTTTTCATAAATTTACCATCTTGTGGTTGATTCACATGATAAAATGTTTCTAAATGTTGTAGATGAGCATCTTCTATATGCATATCTTAACTAGCAAGATCCAACTTGTGTCATTATTCATATTATGTTTTGAACTTCACAATTTATTGCACACAACTACAACATTTCAACACACTACCATACATTTCCTCCATATAACCTTATATATACAACATGAATAGAAGGTTTGTTTAAAAAGTAATAGCCTATACTTTTGTAATTAGCAAAATAACGTAGTTATCCTTAAGCTATCAGCTTTTAAAGAAAGTTATGTCTTACTTAATTATCCTTTTTGGCCGATATGGTAAATCAGTCTCAATTCTTTTCGATAATTTGAAATGTACACAATATGGAGGAATAGGTGTACATGCATGCCTATGAGGGTACGTGTGTCTGTGTTGCTTAACAGTATCTTGTCCTTTTTACCATGTGTGTTGTAATTTGCCTTTGTCAATCTGTTTAACAGGCAATGTACATACTGCGACACAATTCCCAGATAAGGCCCTTGATACACAAAATAACTGAAACATTTATTTTAAAAACACAGAAAAAATTTTTAATACCAATATAACAAAATCAACTTTTATCTGTCTTTTTGCTAGAAAGCTATCTCTGGCTTTCTCATCTTAGCTAAAAAGCAATTAATGTAACACTACACATCTATGCATTGCAACACATGAAAATATATATTATTCCATGGCTGCCTTTGAGTATTGCGAATTGATATTTTACTGTAAAAACTCGTTCAGTGGCTTTAATTTTCCAAAGAAAAAACATAAAAAGACATGGAGTTTAATTACAACCTGTTGTGCCTTGGTTGGTCTGTTAGTAAATTTAGATATATGTGTTGAATTTATTCAAGTAGAATCTTAGTTTCATAATTCTTATCATACATGTGGATATGAAGACACGTAGGTGTATGTGTGTCATTATTGCCTAACAGTATCTTGTTCTTTTTACCATGCGTGTTGTGTTTTGATTTTCTAATTCTGTCGAAAAAATAATGTACATACTGCTACACATTTTATGGATAAGGCCTTACATACGCGTCATGACTAATAACTTAAATGAAGAACAAAGTATTTTGTTAATATCAATATGACAGGCTCATCCTTTAGCTTTCATCTTTGCTAGAAGGCTATATCTGGCTTTCTTATGTTAGCTAAAAGCTAGGAATCTGAAACTACACATCCATGCATTGTAACACCTGCACGTACTCATTATCACATGGCTGTTTTTGGACAGTGTGAATTGTTATTTAATCCTAAGGGCTTGTTCAGTGTTTCTAATTTTGCAAAATAGCAAATTATAAATTTAAATCACGCTCTAATGTACATAAGTTGGCTTATTAAAAAGTATAAATAGTATGTGTTGAAGCTTTACAAATATAAACCTAGTTTCATGCTCAATTCCAGGATACTTTGGGTGACCAATATTTGTTGTCAATCCAGTAGCAAACACTTTCAGGCATGATTAGCATGTATATTGTATGCTTTGGCATTTTCTAACATTTCATTGACAAGTACTTGTTCCAACCCTCAGGCTGCAACAGCGAGAAACTTATATACCTTCCTGGTTGAGCAGCTATTCGAAACTTTTTTGTATCACATGTATGGTTAAAGGTGGGTCATCCGTTGACATTACCATAAACATAGCAATGCCCATAGAAAACCTATTCAAGCATCATGTCTCTTTAAGGTCAACTGACGTTATTATGAATTACATTTATTTATGGCAATATAATAATCCTATTTTATGCTTTAGCGATGATTTTTTATGATAGCAAAACACAAAACTGTTGCGGGTTTAACGCTAGAAAATGCAAGCCTCGAATTGTGATAATGAAGTCTTTTTTGCAAACCAGATCTATGGATTCCTATATTACTGCCCACAATCAGTCAATGTGAGACAAAGGAACATTTTTAGCAACCGTGATGTACTTCCACCCATCTAGTCACCATTTTACGGTTATCCAACATAGCAAAGAATGATAGCATGAGTTTGAAGCAGATTCTATAAATACTGACAAAATGCAATATATTATTACAGGGACTATATAAGTAAACACTAGGTTGAACATACGTATTGTGGAGCACCCTAGCAAAAGTTCCTTCCATCACAGAAAACAAAGAATGAAATATTTCTCTGCATAATTTTGCTATTCCCACAAGTAATCTCTTAAAAACCTATTAATTTATGACCTGCTTTGCTGAATAAGAATTTTGTCTAGACAATTATTTTACGATTTCGTTCCAAAAATAAAAGACACTATACCAATAGCAGAGCATCACAGATGTTTCAGGTTAATATTTTGCAGACTGCAATTTTTCTGACCATTTTCACACTATGGAAATGTTGATACAATTTTGTATTTGATCGAATTACGCTAATACTTTTCAAACCTCAATATGTAATTTCATCTGCTGATTTTAATGCAATTATATTGCAAGCAGTCAGTTATCCTTCTTCAACTTAACTGGAAATTATCAACATTAGAAATATATAGACGGAAAGTTGAGCTTTATGAGCAAGATAAACAGTTAACTGTTTATATTATTAATTTTAGTTGTTAAAAGTTTTTTGTATTTCGCCATTATCTTTTTGTCTGGCCAGATGTCTGTTAGTTGGTAATCTAGCATACTAGGTAACAGCAATAGCAGTTGATGACCAACTCTTTGTTTATAAACAGTCCTGTCTACAAGTCTGGTGCTTTTTATCCATTGGCATGGAAAATAGTAGACAAATCTTTGTCATTAACGACAAAATTTCAAAGGTTTTAGTACATTTTATCAACAAGTATCTGTATTTTTCTATCATATGTGATTGTCTTTGATGTTTAAAATGATATGCTTGTCAGAATTTGTCAAGAAAATATTGACACAATTGAACAAAATCGCGACTTGGCCACTGTAATTAAAAAGAAACCGACACACTAGAGAGGCGTAGTGCTGCAACTTGAACACAACAGCCAGTATCAACTATAGCAGCGATAGCAGTTAATGATGACATTTCATGTAGTTTTCATCTGTGAATTTTTGATGTGAAACCTTTGACTGGATGTTAAAACATCCTGGCAATAATAAACAAATACCAACACTTTTTCATAGTCTACTAAAATTTTGTGTAAGTTCATTTTTAAATACATGTACATGAATACTTTTTATACATTCGAGGAATGGAATTGCATAAGCTTGGGCTAGGGCATCATAGTAAACAAGATTTGCCCCTTATGCTGTCTTAAACGAATTCTGTTTGGTGTTTACTTTGGCCTCCTAGATTTGTAAATATGGGATTGAGATTGAAGTCTTCACACTCCTTTTTCAGTCTTTTTTACAATGGCTATTATTGTTTAAATAGTCGAAATGGTGGTTGGTGACTGCTGAAACTCTTACTGGGGTCTGTTAATTTTTGTATATTTTTCTGAATAATTTTATTTCAATGATTTCACACATACATATATGTATCTCTATAATAGCAGTCACAACTTTCACTGTCCTTGTATTCTTCTTGCTTTGCTATTTGAGTTTTTTGTACCTTACTGTCCATTTTCAAAACTCATCTCTCGATGACTATCTAGTGGGCTGCTTATCACATTGTCATTAGTCGATTGTGATTAGAAGTACTGCTGAGTTCAGCAATCCCAATTTAACACAGTTTCTCTGTTAACGAGATTTACAGGTGGATCAGCCACTCTCTCAATCTAAAGCTTGTATTTCTAAAATCCAGTCCTTATTGGTTTTAACAATAGCAGTCGATAAAGCGCTAAAGCTTTGGCACATCCACATCATTCATTGTGCTGGTTGAAACATTCTACACCAAATTCAATTGAATTAAAGCTAAGCAGGTATTTGCATAGCTAATCTCAATAAAGGCAACTTAACACAGTTTGTACAGTCTTCAGAGTTGCGGGTGGAGTAGCCACGCCCCTGATTTATAGGTTGCAGGTGTATGAACTCCTTTATATTGTTTTAGAGAGAGTAGTTACTAAGCTTTAGTTCCTTCAGAATGTTTTGCTATGATTGGTTGTCACTACCCTAATTAATCAGCTTTCCCTGAAAGCTAATAAAATGAGCTTTGCAAAAAAGCTATCTACATGGTATATAAGGATGAGACTTACCGTTTAGATGGTATGTTTGATTAGCATCCCTACTGGTCAGCACCCTTTGTCTGAGGCTTTGGCTGTATTATCAGCCTGGCTTCTGTCATCGTACATGTATTTTGCTTTCTTGGCAGATATGTACTACAAGGAGCCATTTAAATAGCATATGCGGTTTTGGTGCTCCTATCTAGGAGACCACAAACCTTTCTTCACCGGCTAGACAGTGTGGGGGTCAAGCAACCGTGCCATCATTCAAGCTGAATGCCAACAATGGTACTCACACTAGACGGCCACCATTGCTATAGCATAGACTAGCCATTGTATAACTATTTGGCTTAGTCTGAGTTATATCTGTGGTGAGCTTTCTCTTTTCTTCTCAGCACCAACTCTAGCATCCTCGGTACTGCAGAAGTATCATTGTCTATTTCTCAGTGGGCGTAACAAAAGTTGGCTTCACTAATTCCATGTGTATGTTTTAGTTCAGACATTTTGTATTATTTGAAAATAGCTGACCAGTTACATTCAGTGTTTTCACAAAGAATGCTTGCGCCCTTGCCAACCTTTGAAGTTCCTTGACTGGTGACACTTGTAGAAATCATTTATATATTTTAGATATTTTTGGTTTGTAAGTGTTTAGTTTATTGTTAATATGATTTTAGCTGGTTAACTGAGCATTTTGTAGCACATGCTGGATATGCAACACTTAACAATTGTATGACTGCAGATGACAAAAAATGAGTCTCACTAGAGAAGGTCATTAACTAGAGCTAACATGGGGCAAAGATTCAGAACACCTACATTGTATTTTAAAAAAACCAAGCAATAGCGAGGAAAAAATTGTGACTGAATTAATAAAACTAACAGTGCAAATTTAATGTGTGGATATGAATCCATGTCAGTAAACATTAAATGTTGCAGGTCAATATATATCCTTCAATAGTTATTTGGCTCAAACGACTTAACACATAGATTTGGTATATTTTAGTTCTGTTGGAACGTTGATAACACAGCTTTGAAATAAACTTATTCGTTTTGGTCATAGCGATAGAGTTGAATGTTAAATGTGTTAAATGCTGAATAATATTATGTTACACTTCTCTATTATCCTAGGAATTAAACTACAAAGGAAATCGTTTGACCACATCGACTGTCTCGTCTAATGAATAGTTTATTACAGTGTCATGTGTATCTATGGCCAGCCCTTGACATTAAATTAATGTGTCTCCCGGAAGGAGCAAGCCCTGTCCCATATTATTTCGAAGCCTGTGATGTGCTCCTCTTCCGGACGTCATACCTTAGCCAACTGAAGAAGTGCTTAAAGTGGTAAAAAGACTGCCTGTTTACCTTTTTGGTTCAGAATTGAATGCATTTATACTTGACATTGATACTGTTTCTCCGTCTGTTTTTAGCTTTCATCAAACTGGATATTACTCAAAGTTTGTTGGCAATTCAATAATATTTTATTAGAGTGAAGGGAAGCTACATATACTGATTTATTGAGTCATAAGTGTTTCTCAATAGGCTTTGTGATGTTGCTTTAGCGGCTACAAGTCAATGTCTTCAAAAAGCTTTTTGAAATCTAGCTGAACATAGTGTAGTAATGGTAGTCTGGGTATATTTTGCCTAATATTATAAAACCTCTATTAGAGTGCCACATTTATTTGAACGCCGCTTTTAATAGAAAATCTCTCTAGGAGATGGGTTAGAATTACAGCGCCACCCTTTAATGAAATGCCACCTCTATTCTATTATCACTTTGACATTCTTTGATCTGTACAAACCCATCATAGGAAAAGGTCAGTAGAACTGTGTCCAATAATGGCACTAATAACAATCTTTTGTTGTTTCTGTAACTTTTGCCAAGGTTTCACTGATCAGGTACCTGAGAAGATCAATAGTCAAATCATCAAAACTTCACTCTGATTTGAGGTACCAAGATCTAAATCTGATTCCTTGTTTTTAGACTGCTCAGTAATGTGGTTCCCAATCTTAGCTGTAGACTTTAGGCGTTTTGATGAAAAAGGCAAAGCAAATAAAAAATAGCAATTGCAAAACTGCTGAGAGTGAGGCATTTATGTCGCTGCTTCAAAGAAAACAACCAAATATAGGTGACATTAGCATCCCTGTTTTAGGTTATTTATATCATGTATCAATTGACATTACATCTATTGATGTATCTATGTTCGTTGGTCATAGCTTAGATCCATTCACATTACATCTGTTGACGCATCCATAATCATGGCTCATAGCCTACATTTATTCATTTTACATCTATTGATGTATCTATGTTCATTGCTTATAGCAGACATATATTGACGTTTCTGAACATGTTTATCTCACTGTGAACAACCATCATCTGTAGTACCAAGTGTTCATGAGACACTAGTTTGTTGATTGAAGAATTAGGTGTAAAATGTTTTGGATTGTTATGAATGTTTCAGGTCAATACTAGTAGAGCTGTTTTTACTGGTATAATACCAGCATTATTGTACTTTCCAAACTAGATTTGTTGTATATTTACTTGTAATTTCAGGTAGAGTGAATTTTTTTTGTCGGGGCAGCTGAGGAAAATTGAACAAGCACTCAGATGCATGCAGAAAATTATTTAATTATAACACGGATATTGTCAAAAAGTCACCAATGAAAACGTACAATGTGACAGCACAAAGCGCTGCCACCTATGGTGTAAAACCTATTAAGGTCACTCCCTCATCTAAACAGGTGTTTCATTTTTATTGAGCTTAGTTTTTCATCCAATCAATTGTTTAACAGTTATTGACATTAGTCTTACACCAAATAATGTGTTCATCTGTTTTTGACGTCAATCCCTCATCCAATCAAATCTTCAACTATTATTGATGCAATTCCCCAATCTAATCAAATGTTCAATTGTTATCGATGTCAGTCTCTGATCCAATCAGATGTTTAACAATGGTTGATGTCATTTTCTCAACCAATGAAATACTATTGACAGCTGTACCATTTTTGATGAAAAATTTAGTCTGTTTTTCTGTTAAGTTTGTTAATTGACTTGAATAAACAAGTAAAACAGCCCACCCACCTGACTATTAAGTTGGATGATAGAGTAAAGTAGCTCATCCACCTGGTTACTAACTTGAATGAATAAGTAAAATAGCCCATATTTTTGGTTACCAAGTTAAACGAAGAAGCAAAACAGCCAACCCACCTGGTTTTTAAGTTGAATGAACAAGTAAAACAGCCCACTCACCTGGCTTCTAACTTGAATGAACAGGTAAAACAACCCACCCACCTGGTTACTACGTTGAATGAACAAGTAAAACAACCCACCCAACTGGTTACTAAGTTGAATAGGTTGTGCCAGGGAAGGATTATCCCGTCAAGACTTGCTCATATATAGCTTAAAAACCTGTTTACTTCTATGGTGATAATCTTGCTAGCATTTCTATTAAAGACTCTGATGGCATGGGCTATCAAACTCCAAATTTTTAATGTAATACAGCCATACAACTATTTTGATGACCAACATAGATTGGTTTTTTCCAGGTTAGTGAGAAATGAGCCAGCTGTGTCTGATGGTATACAATCTATGTTTAAATTAGATTTACTGTACAGTAATTCCTAACTCATTAGGTTAATTTTGAACTGAAAGTTGCAAAATTGTTGTGTTGGAGTGAAGTTCATAGAAATACTTTATATATACTTTTTATATATTTAACTTGTTACACTGTTAGTTATACATTGCATTAAATTAACCGAGCTGTACAAACCATGTGAAACACTTAATCAAAGTATCTTAATTTGTATTGGTAATTTACATTGGACACACATTATTGAAATGTTGGCTTGGCGATTTGTAGTTTATAATTAGAGGTAGTTCTCGACGTATCCCTTGTAACTTACTGTAGAATGCATATATATTAGATAAACAGGAATGTAACATAACTTAATGGTTTTGTTATTTTTTATCTTGTTTTTAGTTATATCTTACTTTTTTGCTTCAACTCACAAAACTCTGGTGTTTTATATTATGGATTTTCCACATTAAATTAATTAGTAAACAAAATTAATTTTTGTTTAAATCTATAATTTTAACCAAGTCTTACCTTTCATGTTCTAAATTTTTTGTCAAGGTGAGATTGTGTAATGTTTGACTGTATTTGCATATGGTACCCTTGTAATCACATTTCTCTCCCATTTTAGTAAAACCGTGTGGTTTCACTGTTACAGAATCTGTAGCTCAACTGCATGTTTGCGCTACCATATTTGCGCTACCATGTTTGCGCTCTAATAGTTCTTTGCAAGCATCCTTGGATGTATTGTTTTGCTTTTACTACAGGTTCCCAACATTATATAGAGACAAATAAATATCAACCAGCCTTTACATGTACTTTAACACTATTGTTGACATTACTTGAAGTTAACCTTTGTTAGCTATTTACAGCTGCTCTACATATATCAACCAGTCAGCATGGGGCGGTACTGCCTAATTAAATCTCAAAAAACTTAAAGCCTAACATTATTTGTTTCTTTCAAATTTATGGACCCATGGAAGTTTTGTGCAATTAAAAAAACATTCGGTTTTGTAAAAATCGCACAAGGGAATATTGATACTTTCAGGTTGTCTTAGCTTTTGTTGCCTTCCAATAAGATGAAGATACATGCTAAATTTATGCTTTTGGTCAGTTGTATAATATAGTTTGCGTTACTATCGACATAATCGATAATTCAGATGAAATAGTCAGACAAATCTTTGTGGGGTGCTATCAGAAAAATCTATGTTCTGTTCTGACCCAGACTTCATTTGAGACTCATCTCCATGTAGGTTTGGCATCAACCATTGATTGTGTAAACATTATAAATATCAAACGAATTCAAAGTAAAATTTGATAAATTACATTGAAGGTTTGATCTTGCAATGGGTCATCAAACAGTACAAGAATGTATATTCACACTTGGCTTCTGTTAAAAAACCAAGTCATAGCCAATGAGCAAAGATGAAATAATTTTTTTTTCAAGAACATGTTTCGGAGTTTAGCCGTTATTTAGTATTTCAATATGAAGCCTATTTATTTCTCAAAAATCAATTTACCTATATATTGAGGGTCACAATTAATTATTGATTTGCTGCAAACCTTTTTAAACACCATTAAACCTAATCTTTGGTGAATCATAATCTCTTCAAAACTTAGAAAAGCCACTCAATCTCAGTGCACAGATTAAACAGATCAAGTGAACCTCTGTTGTTACATGACTGACAGAATACAGAGTGAGACTGGTTGCACTTTAACATTCAGATAAGGCTCATGTACCTCAGATTAATGCTGCACATTTGAAATTTCTTAGAGCTAATTCATCTTAGTTGTTATGATAAGTTTGCAGCCAGCTCTGTATTAGTTATCTTTGATTTTAGTAAAACCCTGTATTTAGTATACTGCAAATCTACATGCTAAAAAGAAGATATGGAGAGTACAAGGTGTATGATAGATGGCTTAGCACATGACCAGCAGTTTGATATGTTTACAATAAAGAACGTACACAATAGAGCTGTTGTTCAAAAAGCTGTTTATAAAGGAATTGTTGATATAGTTATTCTTCTGCTGAGCAGTCTTTTACCTGAACAGATATTCAGTGCACTAAAATTGGAGGACAGATATGTAGACACGCCTTTAAATGATGCAGCTAGATATGATCATGATAAAGGTCTGTCTAAACTCCTGGCTAGTGTAACTCTACAACAACAACAAGAGCTGCTTCAAATCACAAACAAGGAGTCATTTCAAGATATCAGACAATTACCTGAAGTTTCTCATGTATATTCTGTGTAGAATACTTTGGTGACTTGCTTACAATTGTTGTAAGCAGCACGAGTTAAACTTTATTGTGACAGTTTTAGGTTAACTCTCATTTTGCTTGAAAAATGCTAATAAAACTTTCTTAATACTAGGATTGTTTGTAATGCTTATGCTAGAAGATGATTTCTAGTTTCTCTGTCAATGATTTTAGAAGCAATCGTTTTTAGGTGTAGGATAGCTCTATTCTATACAACTCTTAATTTTAGTTTTACAGACAGCCATAAAAAACAGTTTTTTATTCGAGTGATAGTTTGGAACAATAAGCATGACCTCTTGTAAAGTGTGATTGGTGTATAATTGGTTTAGACAAGAGCTACCAATAACGCTTTCTACTAATAAGAGATCAACTCTAGTTCACGACATCAAGTTCGGACATAAAATTAGATATTGATAGTGGATGCTGTTAAATGTCGCTCAAGTAATGGATATGCGTTTTTCATTAAATATTCTCTTTCACCACCTAAATTTATGCTTCCATCAAATATCTACAACTCTACATCCTGATAAATCAATGTAGACTAATCATTGAGTTTCACTAATCATTATATTATTATTAAATTCGCTACAGTGATAATGGCTGGTAGACTCGACACTATAGTGTGAAAGACCGCAGGCTAGAAAAGCACCAGAAAAATCTATTAAAGACAAGGTAGAAAAAGTTTGGCTTCTCTGATTTTTAAAAGAAGTTTAAGAATCTTAGGCTCTTTGAAAGGGAATTACCAGGCATCTCAATAAGAGCCGGACTCAAGAGAACTCCTTAATAGTAATAGCTTATCTATACAAATAAATCTTAGTGTTTGTTAGCTTGTTGCTTTATCATCCCAATCTCCTATTATAGCCGCATTGTTAAAGGAATAAAAAAACATTTTGCACTGAAACTAAATTTACACATTCCTTTGTGCAGGCAGGCTCTCACAAATACACTACACAACAACCTCGCCATAAACATGAAAGAACATGTACATAATGCCAATTATGTAACGTATATTAGCAAAAAAGCAACAACACATCTTGCCAGTGCACCATTTTCTTTTTGACATTGGCGAATATTGGATAAGGAAGTGTCCTATCAGCATTGTTGCCTAGCCTGATATTTTGCAAGTGGTTTTATTCGGACGTCAAAATTACAGCTGCCGAGGAAACCAATGTGACTATATAGGCAAAGGTGCCTCGTGCACCTTTGCACATGTGTGCACTGCAAAAATCTGAAGCAGGATTACGAGAGATTAGCGATGGTGAAGATATTGACTAAGAACCCAAAATTTCAAGGAAATAGTTAGAATGCACAATATTTTGAAGTAGTTTTGTAAGACTGGATATCAGCAATAATACTATTAATCATTATGTTTACAGTGATTAAAGCTCTTTTAACTTTCGACGATTCATCAGTGTGAGGTTATAGGACATAATTATAGAGCTTTCTATTCTTTGTGAAATGAAACTAAAGCTGTTTGATTATCAGTATATACGGTATATGAATAAAATAAATTATTAATTAGATGTTATAAAAGATTAGTAGAATTACATGTTACAATAATATAAGTCAAATATTATAATATATATTAAATTATATTAAAACATAAACATTTTTTGTTACCATATAATATCAGTATGTAGATCAACATTTATGTGAGTAGCTGTTTTTTCCACGATCACAGGGGTAGACACCTCTGCTTTGTAAGAGACTCACAGTTTTCTGCAACCAATATAAGAACAAATTAGTTGCTATTTTGTAGCAGAGGAAATGATGAGTTTCATGGCAGTGACAGAAACACCAGATTTGCAAACAAGGATAAACAACAGTGCTTGAGTGGTTATTCTCAGCGTCATTGTAGTGCTGCCTGCTGTGAAGATATTGAGTCTCAATTGACAAATTTATTTTTTCAACTTTGATTCTTGAAGTCACAATGCGCAAAGACAAATCAAAAAAGTGTTCTCTCATATACTCTTTTAAGTATAACTGCTCATTCTTCTTTGTGCTGTTACAGTGTATATTGATTGTGATGGTGAGACTAATAAAGCTATTTTACTAAATATCATCAATACTGTTAAAGTAATAATAAGTTAAGGTCAAGGGGAATTAGATTCCACAATAAAATGGTCATTCACTTCTATACTTGTAAAAAATTTTAGTTATTAGCTTTATTTTTAGCATTTGGTAGATCAATGTTATTTGTTTTATAGTTTGGTAGCATAGTTTTACAGGTTGGTAGCATACTGTTTGATACCACCAAGGTTAATATCAAAACTGGACTTAGAATAAATGGAGGCTGATAATTCAATTTCTATTGTACATAAAAGCTATGTACATGTAGCTTTTGCTGCAAATTCTAGCAAACAGGAAGTGCAATGACCGTTGTAACATTTTGCTAAACATATTGATAACATCCGAAATTGCATTGAAGCTTAACAAAATGAAAATAATTTTTCATAACTCAAGTTAATTGCAAATCAGATAATAAGATCTGCATAATTATGTTAGCTGCTAGTGAAATACAGTATATCAGTTTCTAGAGAGAAATGTCAACCTTTCAGTGCAAATTCAGTTACTGTCCAATGTACAAACTGTTATTTTAAATAGAGTTCCATTGCCATGTGCGCTCAGTGGTGAAAGGGTTACCTATATAGAGCAAGCAAAAAATCTTGGGGACAGTCGGCCCTTCTGTCTTAGCTGAAAAAAAATTAAATCAGGCTATTTGCATTTTTTACACACATAACGCAACGTCATTAGAAAATAAACATTCTCAGAATCGATTATTTATGTTGTAGGAGTGTCTAATGTACCATGTAGTTAAAGCACATAAATTACATAATTTTTTTTATTGTATATTTCAATACATCAGAGTCTTGGCTTTTGAATGAGCTATTGTTTGCCATAGTGAGACAGACATTGGTTGGTGTTTATAGGATTTCCCCAGAGCTCTACCGCGAAAAAGTTTACTGGCATAGTCTCGAAAATTGTGACGTCACAATTTTCATATTCATTGTTGTGTGCTCTTACCGCTTATTTATCAACTACAATAATGACGATAATGACGCTAGTGGCAGGCGAAGGTAGGACAACTCCAGAGAACTAATTAAGATGACAAAGGAATCAGTGTCATTAGTTCTCCATGTACATATTATTTCTATGATAAGTACCTCAGACTCCAAGAACCATACTATATTTTCCCGATGATATTATGCACTAGCTCTTTATCTTTAATGTGATGTTGAGGGTGATGACTGAGACTAATTAATTTCAAGCATTGCGTGATCTCGCGAAGGTGCAATTGACATTTAGTCCTAGGGCCATGCAACCGCAGGTCATGATTTAATCGATGTGATTTCATTACCTTTATCAACGACAGTACATTTATTGAAGCATAATTAATTAACCCAGAACATGTGTTTGTATTGGTCGGGCGTTAGCACGATCGCGGACATTGTTGATTATCTAGAATCTTAATTTATTATTAGCGCTCTCTAGGTTTAACAGCACCAATTGTCACAGAAAAACGCAGCCTCAATGGCAGCGAAAAGGATTGACAACCTAAGGCTAAATGAACATTATGACGTCACATTTTGAGTACCTGAACCAAGTGTTTTTTTGCAGGACGTACTTTTGACACCTTGTTTTTCATAGTTCTATTATTCTTTGTGTATTGAATATAGGCTCATTCGAAAGCCAAGACTCTGATGTATTGAAATATATAATAAAAAAATCATGTAATTGATGTGCTTTAAGCAGATGTCATCAGAAATTAGGTTAAGAGTTTATTAGAAAGTAAGAAATAGCTAGTAAGAAATATTTTTACTAGTTCATACATTTTTTCTAAATCTGTACTGTCTTATGTCGTAGCTAGTTCTCATCTTATTACAAATTATACCACCCTTTCATATCACTCAGATGTAAGCCTCTGTAGGTAATACTATTATACTAGTACAGTCGACTTATCATTAATAGTTGGAATAGAAAATGATGTAGAGTTCACACAAATAAATTAATGTGAAGTCTGCGAAGCATCTAAAGTTAGCCCCAAGGAAGTCATCTGATACGTTTCCTGCTATGGAGAGGATGAATAGAGCAGGAGCAGTGGCTTTACAATAAGCCTGATCAATTCTAGAAAATCCTGGTATGTTCAGACCATTAATAGGTAACCATATTTTCGCAAACTCATCATTTTAACAAGCAGTCTTATCTTCTCTTACACTGGCACCATTAACCAGGTAGACAGCAGCAACATCTGTATTTCTATTAACAGTACATGTTAGAGCTATTGACTCATCTCTGTAAATTGAAGGATATCCGGCGGAATCTACAGACAGTTTAACTTCATTTCCTACAAACACAATGGTTTTAGTATAATACATTGATAAATAGGCGTAAGATGAACTCCTCTGTTCAATGTAATAGATGAAGGCCTGAAACAGGAAGGTTTACAGATTAAAGCTCCAGTTGACTATGGTACTGTAACGGAAGATTATATATTACTTTAATACATAATTACATACAATTTAATTTACAGTGTGAAGAAGATTCAAACAATGTTTGTTATGTTCAGTAAGTTATGTATTAACAATATTTGAGGTTATGCTAGCATAAAATTATGCAAAAACAGTGTTACAAAAAGAAAAGTACTGTCAGTGTTAGCGCTTTTAAGGCTAAAAGCTCATGACCACTATCGTTCAAATCAACGTTTAGCTGTGCGATGGCCAGCAACAATGAGCTGTTTTGACGCCATCATCAAGATTAAGGTGTACGCACTCTGAGCAATTAGCTGTAGATGACCACTAACCAACAAACAAACAGCAGTTACGAAATTGCTAGTTGGTTTTGAGTTTTGTTATCTTTCAACTATCTGATTAAGTAATGCATCCCTTCGCCATGGTTGCCAATATGAATTGACATCAATCTTCACAACTGTCGAAATTGGATTTGACGTGGTCAACAAACAGCCAATCACGATGCTAATAGCTGTGATCATCGATGTCAAAATTGAGTATGTTGAAAGTTCATTGCATTGTTGCTCCCAACCATTATGTTGGCCGCTCAATGTGAAATGACGTTATAGCTGCCAATCGTTGGGATCCATCACACATCTAAATGTTGATTTGAGCGACAGTGTGCACGAGCCTTAATAGCCTCACTGATACCCCTGTTAATCTATATATATATATATAGATACAAAGATAGATATAGCAACTACTATAGCAACTTCTACTTTATAGCAACAATACAATAGAGTAGAATAATGGTAGCCATACTCATCTCACCAGTTAAAATACTGACTCTTGAAACGCCAGTTACCAGTATTATTGCTGTTATGGTTATTGGTTATTACTACCACACTTGAAAATCATCGTTGATAGGTGAGAATTCGTTCCACCAACTTCTAAGCCCAACATAATTATAAGCCCAACATAATTATAAGCACAACTAGATTAAGTTACTAATCTAAGTTACACAGATTCATTAGGTAAATTAAATTTGCCAATGGCAACTGCATTACCTGCCAATGTATATGAACTGCTTTTGATTACCTGTGCAATACTAGAAATTCAACTAGGTAAGTATATAATATTCTACATGAAAAGTTACAACTCTACAATAGCCTGTTTAAATGAAAAGGAAAAATCAAACTTGTTGATGCTTGCAAATCTTAAGATTTAAAATGTTCTTACTTAGACCTCCTACTATCACCAATAAAGGCACCAGAGGAAGAACCCGCTGTACCAACATATCTTTCCTACAATAAATTTAAAAGTTCCTGAAGTTCACACGACTGTAGAACTTTGAAGTTGCAGAATGCATTTGAGGTTGAAAACTATGATGCAGCACTATATATATATATATATATATATATATATATATATATATATATATATCTTAAAGTTTATTGCCCGTCGTCTGTCCTTTGGTATGTCCAGCTAAAGCTATTAAAGTTTGGCAATGAAAACTCTGCATTGTGATGGATTTGAGTTTACAAAGATTGCAACCACAATTTTTAAATCCACGCACTCTACCACTGAGCTATACAAGGCATTGTTATATACCGTATAGCGTATGCACATGCAAATGACGAATTATTTGAGCATTTTGCCCACGCGTCACAATGCCCTGTTATAAAATATTTTCTGCCCAACTTTAGGAAACATGATGCTATTTCATTATATTTTCGTTAAGGGAAATTTTTTCTGCCGCACAATATCAACAATAGCTTTTCTCGAAATGAAAATTTGGCAATTTCTGTACTGATTATATACTTTATTAAGAGATATACATTGCTCGCCTTGGGGAGTTCAGCGTTATGGTGAAAACGGAATCACAAACAAAAAAATGATAAAAATTTTCTTAAAAGTTTAAGGTTTACTAAAGTACATACTAAAACTTCTTTTAAGTATGTGTATCGTAAGCTAAATTTATTTAAGTTAGATTTAGTGTTTATGCTACACGCCTGTTTCAAAGGTAAGAACTCTGCACGTAGTACATTGTAATGTTATATTATCTTGCAGATCATAACCACAAAATGCACTAAAGTCATTGTAGCTATCTATAGTTACTAAGAATAACATATTGTTTTGCTACTATTTTTAATGATGATGATTTTGAGGATTTTTGCCAGGAGGTGATTGCATCAGACAATTGCTATGAATCTCTATACCGCTCTATGTACGTCTATAACCTACGATATTTTTGGATGTCAGCACTGGCATGTCAACACTGAAATGAACTAAAATCATATATTTGTATACCAAACAATTTTATATTGTAATCATAGCAAAACAGACTATATTTAGCCATTTCTCACTAAGGATTTCCCATTTACATTTGACCACCTTTAAATTTTTATTTGTCTTCCTAATTTATTTTATTGCAACACTTCTTAAAAATTATGAAATTTAAAACTTACAGTTGTTTGAAAAACTTTGAAAACCTTTGTAGCTGTTTTGTTTTTTTCTTAATTCATTCGAACTGCACCACAATACTCTTCTCAAGATATGAAGTTTAAAAGTTAGAATGGTAAATGTTGCATATGTAACATAAAAAAAATTTTCTGTCCAAAGAATTTTGGACAGATTACTGGGTAGTACGGCTAGTTATGTTTATAAGAAATCTGTGAAAAAAAACGCGTGCAAATGAACTGCCATAAAACTGTGCAGTAAAAAGCTACAATACAATCAAATGTTTTTTGTTTCCTGGCCTAATATATGTTATCAATTTATTAAGAATTTCTAACGTGGTGATCGAAATGTAATAGTTTGACTATGAAGTGAGTCTGTGGCTCAGATCATACCAGAATACTTGCTAACTTGCTATGTTTTCTGTGAATAGCAATAACTAACAGTAGTTCTCAAAGAAGAAACAACTCAGATTTTAGCATGCTATTTAGTGGTGATCTACAGCAACTCAGAAATCAGTGCAAGTGTAGGAGCTGCTTATCACTGTAGTAAGTGTAGATAACTTTGTATTAACTTGAAGTTCTTTTCCAGTCACTACTGTTGTTATTAATTACTAGTATCATATTGCAAGCAAACCCTTCATGTAATGATCTTCACACAAAATGTTTGAATTAGGCAATTTATGAGTAGTCTTTGGAGGCCACCAATTTCTGAGGGGGTTTGTATCTTCGTGCACAGGTGCCAATTCTGACATCTTGTAGCAGGGCTCAAACCACTGACTTTTGCTTGGCTGCAGATTTTTGCTGCTAATCTGAATTAGGGTTGTTGCACTTCGTAACGCAGGCTCTATCACAAAATAAAAATGCGTAAAAAAATCTCGAAAAACCGAGTTTGGTACAGACAACTGTTGATTGTACTAGTGCAAATGAGAAGCGAATTCATTTTTCTGTCAATATGACCAGCAGTACTTCCACATTCAGGAAAACCTGTAATAACCTAATTTAGTGCGTTGTGAAGAGCTTGGCTAGTTTGAAGTATAAATATTAAAATATACAAGTCAAACAAGGTATGAACTGCTTTCTGTACAGTAATTCTTGTTATTCGTCTGAAAAGTTTGCACTAAGGTTTTTCAGAATCCGGAACTAGATTAAATGCAAAACTAAATTAAATGCCGAACTACATTTAAAACTAAAGCCTGGTTTGATCCAAAGAAGAGGCTCTCACAATCAGGCCGGTATTCCCTGGTTGGAAGTTGAGGCGGCAAATTTTAGGCGCCTAGTTATGAACATCTGTGGGTTTGGAGAGGCTGTGCAAGCCCCCCAACAGGTTTCTTTCATGTAGAGCCTCAACCGGGCCTCTCATGTAACGTTTTAAAAATTTTTATTGGAAAGTATAAATATTTTTCAATTATTTGATATTTGTTTGTTTTAGGTGACGTCACTGTTAGGACGTTTTCAGATTAAAATAGGTTAAACTTGGCCGCAGTTAAAACGCTCAGAAAAAAGCAGTGTATCCCCACATTAATACTGCTTATAAAGCGGCATGAATAATATGGCTTGTCCAATGGTATGAGAGTGGTCATTTTAAAACCACTCATGCAGTGGTATTAATTAGCACAATTCGTGGTGTTATATTAGCTCTAATATCACATAATATAACATTATAGCGCTATATTATTATAACGCTTATAATATTATTGGTCTTTCTGTTCTGTAAACTTTCTAACACTTGCGCTCATTTTGGGTAAAATATGATGTGTTACCATAAAATGACAAGCCTATTAAATTGCTATAGCCATAGAATATCCATGGTGACTGCTAAGCCAGTACGTGGTTTGGTTTGGACCGGATTGTGCTCAATTGTATGGTGCAGCGAGTGCACAACTCCCAATTTTAATTGCTACCACATCACAAATGGTACTAAACTAATACCACTGTTTGAGCGGTTTTAAACAATGCTATAATTATGTTGCTGCATTATAGATATTTTATAATAAATCATCGAGATAAATATATCTGTATGAGTGATGCTAATAAAGCCACATCATGAGCGGTACTATTAATACCTGCTAATAAGTGATATTAGTGGTGCTATCCAAACCACTCATTTAGTGATACTAAGATGCGGGATGACCTCAAAAAAGACATCTTTTACTTTTGAGCGTTGCAACAGCGATCAATTTTTGCCGATTTTATCTTAAGTTCATCCGAAGGTTTCTACACTTTCGATGGGCTATTGCCAAGTGGATCTTTTGTAAAACTTGACGTTTTGCAAACTTTTATAAGAGTAGTTACCACAACTATTTTGCCGATGATGATAATAATGACGCCTAACAACTACTAAAATTTGATGTTTATCTTTATGGCTTGGAATAAAGTGATATTCCACAGCGATAAAAACCGTCCTCTTAGCCGTTTGGCAAATAACTGTTCGAGTTAATGATGTTGAGGTTGAGTTATCCATAGCAATTTATCATTGCCTAGGAATGAACCAGACAAATCCGTTCAAGTTAACCAAGTGTTCGAGATAAACTTTTACATTTTATCCGAGAGCGAGTTATCCGAGTTTGGCTGTACTTAGCCGCCAAAAATTCCTAAAAAGTGGAGGCGGCTCAGCCGGCCAG
Source organism: Watersipora subatra (assembly GCF_963576615.1). Taxonomy (NCBI): domain Eukaryota; kingdom Metazoa; phylum Bryozoa; class Gymnolaemata; order Cheilostomatida; family Watersiporidae; genus Watersipora; species Watersipora subatra. Next base: position 55,759,712 of record NC_088712.1, on the reverse strand, counting down.
CTGCTCCAGGGAAAACGGGCCTACTTACAATTACTACATTTCCACAAAAATATACTTGACTGTCGATTGATTTAACCAGTATGACTGTCTGGTGTTATCAGATTTTAACAGCAATTAGCTCTTTAAACCGAAGTTATTTGCTGATAACTTTTAGATCTCATATTAAATTTCTCTCTGCATGAATCATTTTTCCTCAAAACTAATTCAATTGGAAAACATTTACTTTATTGCATTATTATTTGCAATTGTTTCATTACTAAATTTAGCCAAATAAACTACAAAGAAAAGCTACTGATTTTTTCAGCTGCCTGATGGAAACATTAGTAAAAATATTAAAGATTCAAGAGTTTACTTATTAGGTACAGACAGGGAAATACAGGTGCTTATGTTCCCATGCAAGTTTACATCAATTGATGTCTTTTTTATTCCTTATTCATAGTCTAAAAAAACACATGTTGCCTAGTGTTGAATTTTCTATTATGCGTTTGATTATGTGACGAGCATTCATTATGTAATATGTCTACCAAAAAACTTGAAGTGATCGTCTTTACACTTTTAGGTTTCATGTGGCTGACATGGTAACAAATAATGTATATTGATGATCTATGAATTAATCCATTAGAAAATTTTACCAAATGTCAAGCACATTTGTTTTAAGGCCAGCATCGTATTATTTTTGCTAAACAAATATTAAATATTTATAAAAATCTAGAAATACTGCGATGCTTCAGCTACTATTATTACAACTAGTACTCTGGCAGTTTCAAGTGCCAAGAAAAATGATCATGTGTTGTGGAATGTGATCCACTGAGAGCTGAGTCAGAGCTAAGCCAGTCAGTGCCAGTGCTCAGTCAGGCAGAATAACGAGGTAAGAATTAAGCCAGTCAGAGCCAAGCCGAGCCGAGTAGAGCCAAGCCGAGCTGAGTAGAGCCAAGCCAAGCCAAAGCCGAGCCGGGTCAAGCCCAGCCAAGCAGAACGAGCGGAGGGGGCTTACTCGCTATATAAGCCTGAACATTTGTGCTAGAGAGCAGAGCTATTCGGGGCCTGTTCATTGCCTGTTACTTGAGCATTCTTGTACAACTTATGAGCTAAGCAGAAAATGTATGTATAAACTCATGCACCAGTCTTGTACTAGTAAAGGAAAGTGAAGGTCGTACAAAACCTTTACACATGCATGCTGATAAAGTATAGAGAGTAGCCAAAATGCAAGGTAGTTCAGAAAAGACGGAGGGCAAATGATTGGTGCAGGTAGAACTGCTAGCTTTCTAAGCATCTGTACCATTGAGTTCATTGATACTGCACATTGCCGAAAGTTCTCACTAGAATCAATGCTGTTTGAAAATTGAAAACAAAAGTTGATTGCCTTAAAAGCTTCAGTTTTCATTGCTTTTGGTAATTAATTTTACTAATCTAACTTGTGCTCTAACTCCAATATATTGAGTTGAGGAGTCAGATATTATGACCATTTCGATGAAATTAAGGTTTTATGCTTTGTATTCTCATTAACATTATGTATAAAGAAAACAATAGATTCTCATTTCATATAACAAGCTTACTGTGATCACTCCGTTTGCCTTCTCATACTCAATTTTGAGCGGCATTCACAATTTGCAATAATTATGTGTTTGCATACCTGTGAACTATAAATGCTTGATTCTGTGATTTGTTATCACAAAAATGTGCTGAGCATGTATGTATAGTGTAATGCAAAAGTTCCTACTTCATCTATATCTGTGAAAGCTCTCTAGCAGCACTCTCACTGTATTCAACACTGTATACTTTTCAGTGAGTATATAATACTGCTTATATAAGACAATGCTTGTGTACTGCTTATATAGGACTGCTGTATATAATACAATGCTTCAATACTGCTTCCTGCGCATTATAAAGCAGGGGTACTAAATGTATATTGTACATTGCGCAGTAGTGAAAGAACGCAATTCAATTATACTGCATGGTCGAGGCATGCTTAGTAATCCCACTGCACTGCTGATTATACTATATAGATATCCAGACAAAATTGTACTGTGATGCAACTGTCATATACTTTGCATCCAGTCATCAGTGAGTACTTATCAATGCATAGTTATAATTTTTTGGTAATGGTCACAACCCCGATTATAATATTTTGATGTTTCTAATAAATAGGAAAATCCCTAAATCTTCATTCAACAATTTCGTATATACATACTTATCTGAAGATGTGTAATCACCACCAAAACCGAAGTGTTAGTACAGACTGTAAAAGAGATTTAGTTTATTGACTGTACTCTACCTACTATATAGTCTGAGTTCGTTAAATATGTAAAGCTTGTGACTCTATACACCACATTTTTGTATTCTATTTTGTAGAATGTCAATAAGGTGTACACTGTATGATCATAAACTACCTTACAAAATACAGATACAGAGCATATCCAGGTTCAGTTGGTATAATAAAATATGTTAGAAGAGCCGTTATGAAGTATTTACGAGAAAACAAAAGTATATGTATACTAACCTATACTCGGTTGGTATGGTGCGACATGCTGTGGCAAACTGTGATATGATGTGATATGTTGTGGTATGCTGTGATATACTGTGCTGCAGTGTGATACAGATGTAGCTGTGAAAATAGTTTTATTGAATGCACAGTAAAGAAATTATAACAGAGGCCTAAGCTTTACTGATAGCACTTAATGCAAGGTTTGTAGCTAACAAGGGGAATATTAGGTTGAAAAAATCTTAAATTAAAATTAAATCGCTGTATTAAACTTCGGCCAAACAGAAAAACAAAAAAGATTTTCACAATGTTGAAACCTCTGGTCATTTCAAGTTTTTGCAATTTCCAAGAAAGTTATATTTCATCAGCTTCATTGTTATAAAGAGCAGTTTTTTGATTAATAGAGAGTTTCCTTTTCCTTGCACAGATGGATTTGCTCAATTGTATACTAATTTGGGTTCACTTTTGTTTGACAAATCATGTTTGTTTTATGTTATGACCATAAACACAGTATTTTTATCTTCTACTTGAACAGAGTTAAAAAGAGCTATAATTCAATCTATCCCTGCAACTAATTTTGGTTGCCAATCACTTTAGTGCTTATCAAATGCATTGAGTTTAGTATTCAATCAAAGTCTTACCAACTGACCTTCACTAGTATGGACTGATGCATTGTCAATCTCAATTGTTCATTTGATACAATGACAGATGAGGAGACAAAATAACATTCATAACGAGAAAACACTTTGTGAGACTTCGTAGACTGTGAGTAAACATGGCCATTTACAGCTTGATACAGTATTTATTGTCTGAACAATTTGAAAACAGTTGAGAACAAAGTTTCACTTCAAAGTCAATTGATAGCCTTTTAAAATTACATCTATTTATGCCAAGCAATCAATATATTTTGTTTTGCGCAACAATTTTGATGTTAGCAGAACAAGAGAACAGTACTAGGCAGTAATATAAGGTAGGCATGCTTTCAGCAAACCACAGACTTGTGAATTATGATTATACATGTAAATTCAGGCAGTTAGCCTGTGGTTGAATGCAAGACAAAAGAACTTATGTTGGCGGATGTTCTTATACATCACTTCATGAAGTTGCCTCCCTACCTTGTTCCGGTTACCCAATATGGCAACTAATATCATATAACAGACGGTCAAAACATCTTTCATACGTACTGAAAAATACAACCTGCTAAAGTTACAAAATACCTTGTAAAATTCTAGCAATTGCTTATGTGTTCGTTTTGTGGAATGTGCTAGTAAAAATTTCTTGTATCAAGAAAATTGGAAATTTAAAAAATTGTCCATAAAAATTAGCTATTCTCAAAAGTGCTATGTTTAAAACCTATTAACAAACACACGGTTTCTGTAAATCAGGATGTTTAAATTGACACTTTTTAGAAACCCAATTTTCAAAAAGATGATTTTGATCTAATTTTATAGCGTTATAGCTGTTTTCGGTCAATATTTTACAAAGATCGCCTATACATCTGTTCATTCTCACAACTTCAAAAGGTTGATTAAACCTGGTAATTGCTTAAATATATTTTTGAAACCTCTGTATGTAATATTAGCTAAAGATGTTAGTATGATAAACAAATTTGCTGTCTGTTAACCATTAAACGAATGACAGCGGCAAATGTCAAACATAAAATAAAACTACATGTATATAAAGTAGCCTATATGGCTTTTAACCTCAACATGTGCAAAGATGTGCATACATGTAAAATTATGATGTGAGAGCATAAACCTTTTTTAAGAACATTAAGTAACCAAAAGTATAAAATTACATGGTATTTCATTGTTTTACAAAAACTGGTTATATATTACACACCATACTTATCTTTATAATTTAAATCGTATTAGTTTTAAAGAGCAAAAATGAATTAGATACCTAAGAGATTACTGAGTTACTAACAATATAAACGAAAGCGCCTTGCAGTCACTCAAAATTTTAGACATGTTCTGGGATTGACTTTGCTGATAGTATAATTTACTACCCAGTTTATAGCAGCATTTATCATCACATTAAATAGAATATAGCATGCCACGGTATAATACAATGCAATGCAATATAGAATATTTAAGTGCATTGTACTATAATTTAGTTTATGTAGAAACTTAAACATGATGGTGAAGTGAACATGGCAAATAAAAAATGGTAAAAAAGTTATCATGAGTTTCTCCAGCTTTGTTAATAGCCAACTGAAGACTAACATGAGCGTCAATTGCCTGTGTTGAAGAATGGTAACTAAAAAGATTACAGAGCCATGATATTTGCACTGATTCTCCTAGTATTATTTTATGTAATGAAATGGCATATATTAAAATGTAAAGCGAAATAGCATAGATTAGGCAAAATGTCATTATCTGATGCATCAAGAATGCTAACAATGTTTAAATAGCGATTGGCTTATTTGGTAGAGTAAAACTATTGAACTGAGAACATAAACGATTAATAATTATTCACAATACTTTAAATGGCAGCAAGTAAAGTATCTCAAATTTTAGTGAAATGACTTAAAAGTATTGATGTTGCTGTAGTTCAGGCAGGCTTACATTTATCTTACATGTAAGCTTGAAATGCAGGTTCAAAATCTTTATGATTTTTGCTTAATTTAAGTATTGGTTGTTATACATGTTTACAGTTCATTGTGTCATTTGCATAAAATTGTATATTTTTAGATTTTGTATGTTTATAAATGTGTCAACATCTCAGACACTAAACTAGCTTGATTCACTGCTGTCAGTGTTGCTTCTTGTAAAGGATTCACCATGACACTTTACTTTTCCACAAGCAACTAAACCACTTGAGTAAACTAGGCAATCTAAGTTATATTGCTTGAGAAATAAATTTACATAATTTATATTATGAATCTATATTTGTCAATATCTATAGTGGTACAGCGAAAAGCATACAGCAATCAATTGAACTGTCCCGGCCTTCCAGGTTCTCTTCTTTACTGGGCTCATCTGCGCTTCTTTTATATGAGTCTTCTTAATCAGCTTTGCCCCTAGACCCCTGAAACTGACAGCTGCAGGTCAGTCTTTTGTGAGCAACTTGGTGGTTGACCCACAGCCCTATCAAAAGTTTTAGCCAAACCAAGAGTTAGCTCACTCTCTCCTTTAGTGGCTGTCTCAGCCGTCTCGAAGAAGTGGGGCCAACCTCCTCGACTCAGTGGCTTTGCCGAGCTGCTCCTTTTTAAATCTTGGCCCTCTTGTTTTCTACTGTCACATTCCTTTGGCTGTGCCGCTCATACATGTGTATCATTTAATTGGGTGATTCTAAAAATCTGTTTAGCTTTGGGCAGCTTCACTGGTTGATAGCCAATTTAAAATAGTTTTCCATCGTGATATGGTGATGGATTTTTTAAGATTTGAGACCCAAACAGCAGTAGGTGTCACCAAAACTTTTGGTCATTCACACACGTTTGAAACTGTTCTAAGGCAGCACACCCAAAATCACCATAGGCTCAATTAGACAGCCACTCTACTTTGTTACCAAATAGTGGGTAATTTTCTCCTGCTTATCAGCGTAAATAGTGCAGCCGTTCTCTTGCCTCAGATGCAGACAGCTCAAACTTCTGCAACAACTTTCTACCTACTTGAGCAACTGAATTGGTTGTACCACAGCCTTTGACTGTTCGCTTGTAACTGAACAATAGTTGTACCAGTGCATCTTTAGCAAGTCACCTGTTCTAAACACCAACTTCATCAAAGTTATAGAGTATTTAGTTACTCTAAATTTATGGTTCTATGTGTTTACGGTTCTATGTATTTTGGTTTGTGTATTTACAGTTCCAGGTATTAAAGGTTTTAGGTGTTTATGGTTCTATGTATTTATTGCTCTTGGTATCCATGTTTTTATGCATTTACTTTTCCATAGTTCTATAACTCTACAACTATAACCCTTTCACTGCCAACCATGTACAAATTCGGGTATCTGCCAAGCGCCAGCCATTTTACCGAAAATTGCCGATATTGCTTCATGATATGTAAACAGTATTTTTTCCAATTTCAATCTTTATCTAGAACATTTTTGTTACATATTTTAATTTGCAAACATTTTAACCAACATTGCTATGCAAAAAATCATTAGATCTATACTTTGTGCGATGATAAAGCTGTGTGAAGCTACGGTCGATGCAAAGCTAAAACGATCCTTCATAATGTTCCTTACTTTTACAAAATTATTACTTTCACCACTATCAGAGACAGTGCAGCTGCTTTATTTATCTGTATAATCATGAAAATCTGAATCTGAATTGGCTATAATGTCATCAACACAACTAATTACCTGTTTTCTGACTCGCGCGCAGTAATTCACGAACTCACACAAAAAAATGTTCGTTATTAAATTAGAAAATCTCAAACAAAGGTTAAAAATTGCTTTGTTAATTTTAGCTAATTTTATAGACAAATCTTCGGGCAACACTGTCAATTTCATAAAAGTCTTAAAGACTGTGGTTTATGCTGTCAACGAATAATAAAATTAGGTAACTACGCAACTGCTGGAAAAGTCGAAATAATGCGTCTACGGCAGTCGTTCCACGAAAACACGTTTATGCGTCTACGGAAGTGAAAGAGCTAAGAATACTAGTAGCTCTTGCACATTGATAGTAACTTGTACTGTATGATGACATTTTTTTCAGAAAAAGTGACACATTTTGCTTCTAGCTAGTAGGTCTATGTTAATTTTCTGATTCTTGAAACTCTCTCTCTTTTCCTATCTCTAACTCATTCTCTCTTTTTCTCTTCCTCTCAAAGTTTAGAAACAGAAATTATTTCATACTTTAGTTTAACTAATTATGATTAATTTCTAAATGGTCAATTTCTATTTAGTACACAGTCTGGCATTGAGAAAAAAAACTTAACGTTTTCTCAGTCAAACGCGCAGCTAACTCAGTGAGATAAGTAGTAATAATAATTACTTTAACATTTACATAAATAAACGTAAAATTGAAAAATTTTAATTTCGGCAAATGGAAAAAACTATTGTTGTGTTTTAATGTGACTACAGAGTGTCACATATAGCTGTAAAGGCTTAAATATTCATCTGAGTTTAACTTATGACAGCCCAGTGTCATCTACACTAGCATATAGCCACATATGACGATGGGGTGTCACTTATGACAGTAGAGTTTTACACTTAATAGCAGAGTAGCGCATATGTCAGCAGAGTGTCACATATACCGTCGTGTTTTTTTTGCCCTAATTGAGTTTGCAAAGTGGATTTACATAAAGTTGTTGGTATCTACAAGAACACATTTTAATTACATGACAAAGCTATTTCGAAGTATTTTTTGTTTTTGTGTTATTTTGAAGTTCTTCTATCCAATTTCATGTTAAACATTTTTGCATTTCGATAACCATAAACTTAGGCTCAAACTCCATTAGCACTGTATATATCTTGTCTCTTAAATAAAAAATTCATCAAACAAGTTGCATTTAATCACTAATATGTAACTTATCTGTTAGTTTATTAACAAAATATGATGCTGTAAGAGGCAATAGATAGTTAGTCATTCTAACCTACAAAAAATAAATGGTGCATTTTAGCAAATGAGATAGTTTATTTGAACAAAAATCCTTTGAGTTTTGATCAAAAACCTACAGTATCATGAATGTTGAATTTTTTGGCAGCCCTGTTCTTAGAAAATTGTGAGCATTCATTTTGAGGACTGATTTTGATTCTTTCCCGCTGAGCTATCTACAAATACATTCATAACATTATTATTATTACCTTAGTTCTACTTTTTATTTTACTGTGAGTTACTAATGACCACAATTGTTAACATTATTCCTCTTTGACATAATGGGCTAAATTAGTTTTAGAACTGAGTACTTTCAACCCTAATCAAATTAGCAAAAGTTTGCTATAATATGGGATGGGTGGATGTGTGGATAGGAAATTGCGCAAGACCACAGAAAAATTTTGACAAATTGTAGCTCTAGCTATTTAGTACTTTATAAGGAATTGTAAATCAAAACATTCAATTTGTTTTACTGTTATTGATGATAATATGGTTATAGTTATTGTGATTTTGTTGAAAATAGCATAAGTTTGTTTTTAGAAATAAGTGTTTATCAAAATACTTTTTTACGTATTAACAAACTAGTTCATTGGAATGTTAAAAACAATAATATTGGTAATAATAACCGAAGAAGTTTTTTGCAAACACATTGTGAATCTCCTAAAGAAAATTAATACACAAAAATTTAGATTAGCCTAAGTTTGATTTGAAATATATATATATATATATATATATATATATATATATATATATTTATACAGCAAAAACGTTTGAAGTAAAATTAAATCAAGAGTGGAATTTGGAAGTTACAAACAAACAGATGTGCTAGATAGATATCACATATAAACTAGCACATCCACCAAGCACACTTTTTGCCTTTTTCATGACACTGTTCTACTACAAACACATGCGTTCCTTTTTACATTCTCATAAGGTTATTGATGCAACACACGGGCGTAACGATGACCTTCTTGACTTCCTGTGACGGGTGATTCATAGATGCAGTTTCTTCCATCTGGTAAGAAAAAAAACACAAAATTAGCTTGAAGGTTTATAAAAAAGTATATGTATAAGCAAACATAAAATGTAAATAAAATTATTAACTGGCACAGCTACTACGGTGTACGGTACCTGAGCATGGAACAAGCTCTAAGTTAAACTCTGTGTCTGCTATAGCTTGTTGACTAAAATAAAAAGACATCAAGTTACTAAAGACATAAACACCTTCTATTATTTACATTTTGTATATGTGAGAAGTTACAAGTTTCAAGCAGTGACAGTAAAACATCCTCTAGTAAATGATCAATGAAACATTCAACTAATGGTGAAAATAGACTGTAAACTATCTGAAAATAGTCATGATCAGAACTATTTTTATTAAATCACTTTATCTTTGATGTTATTGCTTAGCTGACTTCTATATCTACTGTTATGTAAGAAGTAAAACAGTTGTTTGGTACACATGAGTTTTCTTCTCTATCGATGCCTGGCTTTACATATAAAACTGAACTCAACATTTTTATTGTCTGTAACACATTTTTTTCATTATGTTTACCTGATAATATTTTATTCATAATGTATTTATCTCTATTGTATCAATTTTTCCATGATTGTTTTCAACTGAAACCAGCAAGGTAGAACTTACCGGCTCACCTTTTTCACCACCAAAATAGAGCTTTTCATATCTAAAAGTATATATAAGCAACACACAATAAAACATTGCCATGATTTTTGATTTCATATTGACTGCATCAGTTAAAAGACTTTATAATGTCACTCAACAATTTTCTATACCAAGTTTTTGGTAAGGAAACTAACAAATTTACTTGAATTTTTTAGCTAAAACCGGCAAGGTAAAACTTAGCAGTTGTCTTTTTCCGCTACCAAAACGCAGCTGCAAGTGAAACAAAGTCAACAGCAAGAATACCAGCTACAGTTGCTGGTGCAACAGCTGCAGGTGAAGCTTGTCTGTTTGTCATCAAATATGATTGGCTAGTGGGAGGTAGGCTAGCCGCACCTGTTTATCTGATATTAAATATATTTGTAGTAAACAAATTTGTTATGATAAAACTTCATAATTGATCTCAAAAAAACTTATTAAAGCAGGTTTTTAGCACAGAAAACTAACAAACTTATTTAATTTTTTTCTGAATCATGGGTCAGTTAAAACCTGCAAGTTAAAACTCACCATTTTTCTTTTTCCACCAGCAAAAAACAGCTGACTGTGCAACAAGCACAACAAGAGCAACAGAAAGAATACCAGCTACAATTCCAAGTATAACAACGGGTGAAAATTCTTTTTCTGTCATCAAAAGTGGTTGGCTAGTTGATGTGAGTTCAGTTGCATCTGTCCGGCTAATATTGAATATACAGGTGACTGGCTCAAGAGCTACAAAATAATATTTAGGTAAAGCCTTTCGATGCTAACATTTTCATGTAAAGAGAAGCTACACGTAATAAAATACTGGATACATTCGTAAATAGATCAATGCTTGTGACAGATATATTTATAACTAATGCTTCTATTGACTAAGGCTACTGGAGTTTTTTCAGAGAAACTTTTCACTTATCTATAAAGTAGCTGATTTTACTTGACTATAAAAATATTTTGAGTTGAACTAAAGACAGCATCCGAATAAGAGGCAATCAAGTTTTAAATAATTGTTGACCTTTGGCAAATGAGTTCAGTCATACATTGCATTAATGTGCCTACAGTATGTCTATAATGCATGGAGTTTATAATAAGACAGATTTCATGAATATCTGTTAATGAAAATGCGGACACAAAAACTGGTTAGTAAGACTAGTTTGCGACCATCAGCCAGTAAGTTGCTATTTTGTAAATCGTATAAAGATAAATGTTCAACATTTAACTTTAACTATTAGGATGTTGTTTCCTCACATTCAACAGAAGCAGTACAGGTAATTGTCTCCACTTGATCCCCTTCCCACGAGTTAGCAGAAAGAATTAGTTGGTTTGTTTTAGTATCTGTGCATCCTTTACTACATGCCCAGCTGTAGAAAGGAACTGGATTTCCTACCACGTTGCAAGACAGTGACAGTGATGATTTAGGTTTTTGGTGCTGAATGCTGGTTAAAGTCCCATAATCAAGATCTGAAATTATAAAACCGTTAACTCACTAAAGTATGTTTGAAGACTTGAAACTAAAGTTAAAACATCAAACACACACTTTATATTTTCCACTAGCTAGTTAAATTAAAACCTCATGAGCATTATTTAGTAAATGCCATGGTAGACTCAATTACGCAACTCAACTTACAGTGAGGCTCCACAATTTCTGACTTGATTATGTTTTCAGGGTAATCATTCTCCAGAACTGAATGAGTTCTGTCTTTACATCTCAGAGTCAAACCATCTCTATCTTTTTTAGTAGGGGTGTATCTATTGCTGCTCACAACTACAACATCTCCTCTCAACACCTCTATAGAGAAAGATTAGAAAAATAAGATATATGTGAAAGATTCTTTAATGTGATAAACCAATGCATCAGGACCGCTAAAAAAGCTCCCAGCAAAAAAAGCATATAGTTTTTGATAGATTGAATATTTGAATGAGAACATAAACTATTACCAATCAGACAGCATATAACATCAATAGGTTATATTAAACTCTAGTGCAATTATTTAACAGTGTTCATTTTGCTACAGTTCACTCTGGTTTACATTTAAGTTAAACTTGAATATAGCGCTTCATAACCTTTTCTGATTTTAACGTATTCTAACTATTTGGTATTATATACATTTATATTTCATTGCATCATTTTTTGTAAAATTAATATTAATATATTAGATTATTATTATATAGATTTTTGGTACATGAATGCTTCATCCGTAAAAAAAATGTGTTGTTCTATTTGATCCATCACTTGACAACCATCTATTTCAAATCACTTCAACTTCAATCTATTCAATACCTCCATTCTAACTTTTTATAGGTGTACAATTTTATACAACTAATCAGACTTTTATTGGTATATACTGTAGTACATGTAAAAACATGTTGGAGCAAAACTTAAGCTAAAACTGAACTTTTTAAATGCTTCACGTTATATTCTTCTTGTAAAAATTTACTGTCTCACTGAGACTTATATTAATACAATTATGGTATTATGAATAATATTGCTGGAATATAGGCTAAATACAATCTAGAAAAATATTAGGTACATTAATATCGTTGTTATTATTATTATGATTACTATTATTATTATCATCATTACTATTAATATTATTCTATCATATCAGTATCAAATGTTGCATTAAGTAAATTGGAGTTAATATGGATGTGATTTCACATGTTAAAAGATCAGTAATGTTTATGGATTTATGTGTTTGTGGCTCAATGTAGTTGTGGTTCAATTTGTAGGCTATATGGTTACATATATTCATAGTTCTATGCATTTATATTTTTATGTATTTATGGTTCTATGTGTTTATGCTTCTGAGTTTGTATGCTTCTGTGTGGTCATGGTTCCTTGTGTTTACTGTTGTTTGTATTGATGGTTCTACCATACGTTCTTGTTGTTCTAGGTGTTTATGATTAGATGTAATTATACATCTATGTTTATGGTTTTTTAGTTCTATGATTCATTTGATTAATTGATTTTTATGTTTTTGATTGCTTCAATAAAGCCGAAAAATTGGTTGAATTCTTAAAAAATTCATTTTTTTGAGTTATGCTAACTAAAACTGGAAAGGAAGATGTTCCCATTTACTCACAAACAACTGAGTGTTGATATTACATTTTATCTGAATAACATATGTGGTCATATCAGTAGCAACCAAAATATAGTTTTACGTAAAATGCTGATAAGTTGTACATAATAATTTATAACAGCACTTACGGTAGGTGCAAATGTTGTGTTAAAGTCAATTTCATAAAATACTTGAAAAAATCAAATAAGTTCACACTTCCATTTTTGGTTTAAAGTTTAATTTTCATGAAAGTAAATTAAATTTTTATCGAATTAGTAAGTATTTTAAAAATTGCAACAAAAAGTTAAAATTTAATTAATTAATTTAATTAAATTATTTTAGAAAATTGAAAAAGCAATTTTTTACTATTTAATAAAAAAATCAGCGCTATGTGTTTACATGATTGGCATGTGCATAACAATAGTTTCTTGCAGAAACTTACCATGAAGAGATATTACATGTACAATCTTCTGATAAACTGCTTCAAAAATCTTACTTTTTACAGTAAAGTTGAAGTTATATCAGCATAAACGCCTTATCCCATCATTAACTGGAAAGGTTTCAAAATTTTCAACAAAAACAATAATTGTATAGCCATATCTAAATACAGATTAACAAAATTCTTAATTCAGCCATCTGCTTTTGTTAAATTGTAATTGTCA